>NW_025336087.1:23396145-23455568 GCF_004798865.1 Varanus komodoensis | reverse complement strand
ATGTATGGCTGTGAAAGCTGGACCATAAGGAAGGCTGAGCGCAAAAGGATTGAGGCCTTTGAATTGTGGTGCTGGAGGAGACTCCTGCGAGTCCCCTGGACCGCAAGACGATCAAACAGGTCAGTCCTAGAGGAGATCAACCCTGACTACTCTTTAGAAGGCCAGATACTGACGATGAAACTCAAATACTTTGGCCACCTAATGAGAAGGAAGGACTCCCTGGAGAAGGGTCTAATGCTGGGAACAATAGATGGCAAAAGAAGAAGGGGATGGCAGAGGATGAGGTGGCTAGATGGAGTCATTGAAGCAGTTGGTGTGAGCTTAAGTGGACTCCGGGGGATGGCGGAGGACAGGAAGGCCTGGAGGAATGGTGTCTATCGGGTCGCAATGGGTCAGACATGACTTCACAACTAACAACAACAGCATGATCTGTAAAGCCCAGTTCCTTCCCCAGCATTGCCACTGGGCATTCTCAGAATGTGCCTCTTGTTATTTCACCAACTCGTCTTCTCTGCCATGTTCTTCACTAGCTTATCTCTGTTGCATCTCCAGACTTTTCATTTCTGTTCTTCCTTCTGCTACTTAGATTGTTCTTTCTGATCTGTTTCAACAGAGTCACTTCTCTTTCCTCCTCCATCTTCACCACCTTCTGTCTTCCTTACTTTTTAAAATGGAACATATGAATGATGATGTAATATTGAGTCAAATCATTTGTCAACCAACTTCATTTCTGTCTACTCTGTCTGGTATAAAATATTTCTTGTTCCCTTGCATGCACCCCCTTTTTCTTTCTCCCTTGCTTTTCACTCCCTTCAAGCTTCTAGTTCTCATATTCTTCTTAACCCCATTTGCCCTCTGTTTTTCCCTCATTCCTATTCAAGCTGCCTGCGGAATTCCCTTCCCTTGATTCTTGCAGTGCTCTGCTTCATCTATATAAACCTAAAACATACACTGTTTAACATGTGCTTCTTTCATGCTGATCTAATTTAGCTTTTTTATCCTTAACCTTTTTATATCATTTTCTCCTTCCCTTAACACTGCTATCACTGCTTTTTTCAATTTTCTTCAGAAATTGCTCCTCGCCCTTACTTTCATTTTATTTCATTTAGCCAAAGCTCTCTGGGAGATTCATAACAATTCATAAAAGCACAAACGGAACACAATACAAAGAGCATAACTGTTTTGGTATGCAAAATTTAAAACAGAATTAACAGTTTGAATGGTAAACACAAATTGTCAGTACATGAAAAGTCTTCATATGCCATTAGGTGCCTTGGAGAAAGGGTTGTAACCTAGTACTGCAAAGATAACAGAGTTGATGCCAAGTGGGCCTCAGTGGGGAGATCATTCCATAATGCGCGAGGGGGGCATCACTGGAAAGGCCCTCTTCCTTGTTGCCTCCCTCTGAGCCTCTGCAGATGTGGCTCTCAGGGGAAGTCTGAAAAGTTATGCATGGAATCCAGGTAGATCCAGTTAGGAGAGGCACTCCATTAGGTACTGCAGTCCTAAGCCTTTCCTCTTGCTTTGCCTACTTTAGAACATAAACAGTGGGTGAGAGACATCCTATACACAAAAGCTACTTCACTGTAGGATAAAAAGATAATAATGTCAATTAATAACTTTAGCATTTTGTTTAACTCACTTTAGGAGTTATAAATCATATGCTAAAGGGGAGCTTCTATATAATTTTTCTTAATTGAACTTCTCCCCTTTATCCTGGAACTAAGTCACAAGACCTTATCCTTGGAATGAGACTGAAACAAGTATATGTAACTCAGATGTTGGCAGGTGAACCTGCTTCCAGCTGACAGCATAGAGAGAACTGGAAAACTGCCAATTTTTCACATTAAATAACATGCTTGTAGCTAGTAACCAGGGTATTCTTTTCTAAGATAAACATATTCCTTTGCTGAGTATCTGTCAGATTATATAAATATCTCTATTGCTCCTTACACCTCTTATTTCACTTAAGAGTGACTTGCTCTCTTGGAATACTTTCATCCTCAGATTCAGTTATAACTTACTGTCTACTTCGGTTCATTTCACTGGCAAGCCAAGATGAACAAAGAAGAAAGCTAAAAAAGAATAAGGTAAGGTTTAATGTTCTATGATCCAGAAGATCACAAAGCAATTGTGCAGTGGTTTTTCTTATCACCTCATTCAAATCTGAATCTGTTCTAACATTAAAGGATGTGGAATAGATTGTACTTCTTTTTATATTTTTGACTTTGGCAGCTGTTTCCTCAATGAAAGAATCAAACTTTTTTAGATATTTGTTGTCTAGAGAAACAGAAGATGGTGATTGCTGATATTTGATATCAATCTACACAGAACTCATGGGACAATCACTGAAGAAAATCTTAGCATTGCTGCACCATTTCCAGTTTTGGCACAGAAAGCATCCCTCTCAGTTACACATAACACAAGACACAATCCAGAAAAGTTGAGGCAGCCAGTAGAAAAGCCCGAGATAACTGTAATACATCCCCCTGCTCTTCCTTTCTAAGACCCAATACACACCACCTCTTGCCTCAGTCCTCACATACCTGGAGAGGCAGCACTGCAAAGGGGTGGGGAAAGCTTGCTGCCAAGAGAAAAGCACGACAGGCAAAATATGCATCCTTATGTCCTAATCAAGGATTGTTCATTGCCCTGTCAAAACCCTGTAAAAAGTGAGACAGAGTTTTGACAACTAGTCGGTTGCCAACATGCCTTTCCTCTAAAAAAGGAGGTGGGGTATTCCTTTGCACTTCCCAAACAGCTAGAATCTCAAGCAAAAGTACATAGGAGCCTAAGAGTCAGGGCAAACAAAGAAAAAAGAAAGAGGTAAGGCTCCCTCACCACAAAGGAGTGTAAATCACACAACCCTGTGAGAAAAGATTGCTCATGCTTAGCTTGTAAGTGTTAGGACCACTTCCTCTAAAATACAGCATAGAGATTTCAGACTGTGAAGTCAACGAAAAGGCTGGGTCAGAATGCGCACCTGGAATGCCAATGTTAACAAGTTCTGAGATTAGTCAAAACACTGGTGATAACTGGACTACCTTTGGTTTGGGCAGAGACACTATAGCACAGGGAGGGTCAGAGGGGGAGGGTGTGAATTTTTCAGCCCAGTGCATTGTCAAGTCAAACAAGTGGCCCAGTTAAGTAACCTCCCATGTTCCCCACTCTCTGACCCTCAAACAGCACAAATTCACCAGAGGCAGAGTCAGCTTCTTTTGGAGCAAATGGGAGGTACCAAATTCAGTTTGGAGTCAGCTTCTGGCAATGCAAAAGAACTAAGTCAGAAATTAGAGGGATTATTAACTTGATGGATGTTCCTTGCTAATGACTTTTTATACTACTTACTCTGTATTACATAGACAAACTAACTCAACAAAGGACTGTAGTGATAATATCAAATATTATCAAATAGCAAATATCTGCCTGGTTTCAGCAATGTCAGGGAAAAACAAAAAACAGCAGCTGGGAAGGATAAACCAGCCACACCCTGAGCAGCATGATCCTGATTTAGATAAGAGTTTTGGCATTTATATAAGAGTGGCGAGGGGTGGGGGTGGGGACCCGCTTCAGCTACACACCTCAGAAGAGGTATCACATGAGTTTGGCTCACTGAATGGAAATAGGTGGATTCAGGGAACCCTAACCAAAAGCAGAGGGGCAGCAAAGGAGATGGCTGAGCAGAATTAAGTAAAAGGTATTACAAGAGGGAGAATGAGGGCACAGTAAATGCAGACTGGCCAGCCATAGGAAAAGGCAAGTCCCCCGGGTGATTTTGGGAAAGACTTTCAAGGACCTAGCAGGGATTCCACCTTCAGAGACCGTTCCCCACCCACCCCATCCTCTCAGCCAGCACAGTTTTTTTTCTATGCTGGCTGAGGCCCCGGAGATGGCAGACCACATCCTAGACAGGTGCCAGGGGAAGTACAGGAGACAGCGAGGGGCAGACGGGGCACCAAATCCAGGTAGTGCTTCAACCCCTCCTTCATGGCTGCAACCAATATTTGGAATGCTTTTTAGAGCAAGGGAGTGAGAGGGCAATCCTCATCTCTGAACCCTCCCATTGCTCAGTGAGATGCATGAGTTCAGAAGGTTACGGGCAGCCACAAAGGTTTGCACTATTTATTTCATTAATCAGTCGCACAACTATTGGCTGGACTAAATGGCAGCATGAGGTAATTTTAATTGAAGTTAATGAGGAGGGAAATGGTTTGGGGCTCTTGGATGAGCTACTGAGCATCAAATTTAGGCAAAAAGGAGGAATTAGCTCAATAGGAGTAGCAAAGATGGAGAATGTATATACAAAGAAAAAATATGAAAAAGGAAAAGCATAACTAAATAGAAGGGTAGGAAGAACTATAGGAGAAAGAGAAGGAGGAGGAGCAAGTCCAACATCTAAGAGTGAAAGGGGAGAAAACACGGCAATGTTCAGATGTCACTAACATTTTCAAGGTAACCATTTCCTCTAAAAGATAAACTACAAGATAAAGCCAAAGCTTTTTCTCCACACCTTGCAGATGTGATCTAAAATACTACATGTATATAGACCTTCCATTCTCATATGGCGGAGGAAAATGACTCCATGCATATCACAGGCAACGGTGCATAAATTGAATGTTTGCTCATGTGCCACAGTACTCCTAGATCCATCATTCTGTCTGGAGGGCCAGGCAGCCATGGGGACTCAGGACATCTACCAATGACACCGACCCTGCAGCAAATATGAGGTGGGGGGGGGGATGTCCCTCAGAATTATTCAGTGACCCAGGTGTCAGAACCATTTTCAGGTCCTAATGATGACTGAGCACCTGGGTGGGTTTCTTTGGGGGGTGGAGGATTGCATGCCAGACACAAACATGCTATCTTGGGAGTCCAAAAGGAAGTGAATATATCTGTAGAGCTAGGGCAAATCACTGGGGTTAGTTCCAACAAATGCTTTATCATTCACTATTCCAAGATTCAGTCATGCCAAACATGCAGGATTAAAGAAGTGATCTTTCTAGCAAAATTGATAGAATCTCTAATGAGATGTCCACATTAATACTGGTTTCACTAACCCAAATGTTTAGCCTATTTATGAATCAAACTACGTGAGGGGAAGGAGCATCTACATTAAAGTAGATACCTTTTCTAAAGCATACTAGAAAAGCCTGCACCATGGTAATTTTCCTTTTAATGGAAAGCAGGATGTTGCTGCACATGATTTTGGATTGAAAATGTAAATGAGGGCTCTTTCAATTACAGATTATGTCCTCCATTCTATGCTGTACACAGATACAGTAGCCTTAATTCATGTTCCTGTAGTAAAATACACAGAAACAAAATTGATATGCTAATTTATCTTATGCAAAAGAAAAAAGATATAATGTTATTATACATAGCATTAGTGTGGTCTGTTTCAGTTCAACCTGAACAGCACGTTATTTCATAATAAAGAGGGCTCACATCACTAATTAACAGTGTAGCACTTTCAGTAAAATCTGCTAAGTACATTCCACTGCACATTTAATTTAAATTGAAAGTGATAAATACTGGAGGTTAAATCAATACTAATTAACTCTTACAAAACATCTGCCAGCTAACAAATCTTAGGTGATACCTGACATTAGGGCAATAGCAAATATGTTCTGCAGAACTATGTAAGGAGCAATGGTCACCAGGTACGTGTGCCATTTTTACTGGAGAAAGCTCCACAATGGGACAAGAAATCAATTCATTTGTCAACCTGAAGAAAAAGGGCTATCATTAGTCAGGCCAGATGCTCTGTGACATCAGTTATTGCAATTAAAGTTAAATTAAGCAAATTTGGAAGCCCAGGAATTATTTCTGGTTTTCAACAGCTGTCCACCCAAACCATTGATGCCTTTTGCAGCCACAAGTCTTTCATAAGGTTAATCACATCAATATATTTTCATTTGATGCTCCAGAATCATAAAGCATGTGTTCAAATCCAATTCAACAGCTGCAGCAGTTATTTATATACTGCACCAATTCTGATTTCCACTCAGTGTTATTAATATGTGAAGGAGAGAGAGGGATTATCATGTAACAAATTACCATATGAAGAGTTTATAAATCTGTTAGCTTACCTTTACTCAAGCAGCAGAGCTGAGTGAAAAGTGATTATATCAGCAATGGAGGAACCATTGAAAGAATTATTTTTCTTCCCTTTGGTTTGGTCTCTCCTCTCAGGAGATTTTGATTATTGGTATTATGAACAAATTAAAGGAGCTCAAAAGTTCCATGGTTGATTGCTGATTGGGGTGATTAATAGGGATTAATAAACAATCTCCTTACCTCTACATATCTGAGATGAAGATTTTTGAAAATGAACAAGCTGAATTGTGAGCTCCTAATTTTGTTAATTTTCATGTCTATTATGTGAGAGATTCAAGACAGAAGAAAGTACTTCTTCACATAGTGCACTGTTCAACTTTGGAATTCACCACCACAAAATGTAGTGAAAGCCAAATTTTTTTATTAGATAAATGCATGGTGGACAAGTTGCTCAGTTGCTGCTACTCATAATGGCTATATATTCTTTCCAGGTTCAGAGGTGGTTTGCCTTCAGATACTGGTGGCCGAGGAATATGACCAGGATGGTGCAATGCCACTCATGTCATACTAGCAGATTTTGGTTAGAAATCAAACTAGTTGAGCACAGTGTGAACAGAGTGCTGGGCTAGATAGGGCTTTGGCCTGATCCAACATGGCTCTGACATTTTCATGTTTTTTATGGTTGATTGATGCATAAATCCTACTTCATTGATTGACTTATACTAGAACGTACATGTCGGATCGACAACATCCATAATTAAAGTTTAATCAATTAAACTTTATATTAAACTCAATCTGCATTGATATCTATCTTGCCTATGTTCCCACCAGTCACTCGGGAAGGATGACACCACCCTATATTGGATCAAGACTATAACTATTCCTAGCTCTGAAGAGTGCAGAATGGAGATCCGGGCAATATCATCAGTCCTGAACTGGTAAGCATTTGGGATCAAGTAAACTCTTAGGGATCAGAGGAAGCTCTCAACTCTAGGTTCCTGCAGGCCGATAACAGCAGAAGGTTATTTAGAGTGCTCCCCCTTTACCACATCAGGTGCTAACCAAAATGCATTAGGTCTCTGCATCAGCCAAACAGGCTCTGACAGCATATCTAGGAGTGGACATTTGTACCTTGTTTTGCATATTACACTCTGAAAAAGGAAACGACATCTTAGTTTATCATCGGTGTCCACCTTCTCTGAAAAGACTAAAGCCTTGAAGATAAGTAGTGAATTAGAACTGGCACAGTAGTGATGCATGGCTTGTGGGTGCTTAGAGTGCTTTGTTAATGTATTTGATTATTTGAAAAATCCATGGATATGTCCTTATTCCCCAGAAATTCCTCTACATATAGGGGAATGTACATGGCTTTTCTGATTCATTTCTCGGTGCTCTAACTTCTGTGAACTCTTGTTCAATAGAAGAGAATTACTATGCTATTAAAAGGTTTTAACCTTGTGTGAACAGCATGTGCTATCTGAAAAGATCCACCTGATCATGCTTCCTTCCCACTCCAGTTCCCCAGAATGTGTACCAACCTTCTGTATTCAGTTTTGAAACTCCCAATATATCTAACAGAGGCATGGAGAACTTTCAGTCTGTAGGTCATGTATGGTTTGTTCCAATGCCTGCTCCCTCTCATGGCAGGGAAAAACTCTTATCTCCAATAAGAGCTTTGCCCTGATGAAAAGCCCCCTCCCCTTCTCAGTACTCAGTAATAAAAAGTTCTGATCTTCAAAAGGTGCTGCTCAGAAGAACTTTTCCTAGCCAGGAAACTCATACTTATTTCTGAGATACAAAATAAAACACAAAATTATGATCAACAATTTAATCAGGTAAAATGCATGAATAAAGGTAGGAAAGAAAACCTATGTTAGCAACTCCTGAGTCAGCCTTAAGGCCAAAAGTCTTCCTGAATAAGCACATATCAAAGGCATAGCTAGCCTAGCTACTCTTGCCAAGGGGTTCCAGACTGAGAAGCAAAGGCCTCTCTTGCATTCCTGCCAAACATACCTCTGAAGATGGCAGGAGAATGGGAAGGTCCCCTCCCAAGAAGCTTAAAATGCAGGCAGATTCATACGAAGCAGTGCAGTCTTTCAAATACCCATGTATCAAATTATGTAGGGTTTTGTAAGTCACAACCAACACTTCAACTTGTGCTCAGAAATGGGCTAATGATGCTTTTGTAACACAGGCATCATTAGTGCTCTGGCTGCAGCATGCTGGACCAGCAGAGCACTTTTCAAAAAGGATGTTGCACTGGTCTAAAGGAAATGTAGCTAAGATATGGGTCACTGTGGCCAGATCTGACATTTCCAGAAATGGCTGCAGCTGGCCATCACCAAAACCCAGATATTCCATTTCAGGGCTACAGCCACCAGTATGTCCAAAGAGTAAAGCAGAGTCTTCAGGAAAACTGCAACCCCATCCATGACAGGCAGAATTCTGACCTTATTTTTAACTTATTTGAATCTTATTTGAATCTTTTCAAAGATCTCTGCTTTGCCTTCAATTATTCACCATCATCCAATATGTTACCGGCATAATATGGTTGGTAAGGGACTGGACTTAGCCTGCTTGGATTTAGATGAAAAGGAGAAATAGAGTTGCATGTCACCAGCCTACTGGTGGTACAAAATCTCAACACTCCAGACATCTTTTCCTAGCAGTTTCATATATATGTTAAATGGTGGACAATACGGAGCCCTGAGGGACCCTATAAGTCAACAGCCACAGCATCATATAGGAGTTCTTTAACGCCATCTTCTGAAATTCCGCCACTAAGAACCAGAACCACCCTAAAAGTTCAATTTGCTTCAAAATCTCATCCTAGCCAGGTGATCCAGACAGGTACCATCATCGTAGTACTGAAAGCTACTGAGAGATCCAACAGAACACAGTTTCCACATCCAGTTCTTGTCATAGATCACCAACCAGGAGTTAAGCCACACTGAAATGGAGGTAATCTTCAGAAAAACCTAGAACTGAGATGCCACCCCATGATCAAATCCCTTACCTAAGACGAAAATAGGCAACTGGCCAGACATGATCCAGTATGGTAATGTTCAATTTGGGGTGGGGAGGTGTTTTTGTTTTGTTTTTTAAACAAAATCTCATCCCTCCCTCTTTTAGAAAAGAGGATATAACACCATGTTGCTGAGAGCTATACAATTGTATAGCTCAATTGTGCATCCTTGCATTTGTTCGCCAAGAAAAACAAGGATTGTGTCCACAGATGGAAAAGTACCTACTTTAACTGCTCAATCAGGGGCAACCGTTGCATCAGCTGCACCCACTGCGTCGGCCAAATCAGCCTGGTTGTGAGTAATTTCATTTTCAAGGTGCTGTGCACATTGTTCACAAGGGGCAGTTGGGTCCCCTGCACTTCCTTTCCATGAGCCAGAATGTAAGACCCCTGTGAAAGTTGACAGACATGATGCCTTATCCTCCAATATCACTATTTATATCTAGCCAAATCCATTCACTTCTAATGTCAAATGTCCAATACCTCTAACTCATTCACACTTTCACTGAGGCTCTTCAATCCAGGAAGATAAAACAGGATTTTGATATAAATAGCAATAATTTAGCAGTTCAACATGCAAAGTTTATTTCCAGTAAAATATAATTAAGATCTCCTAGAAAGGGAGGTGCTTAGATATTTTGTTATAAACATGGCAGTGCAGAGCCCCCAGACTGCACCAAAGTGCAAAAGGATTGCCGAGAAATTTTAAAAAAAGAACTAAATATTCCTCATTTCATAACACAAATTCAGATAATTGCTAACTGTTGGCAGTCTGGGGCAGGAACATCTTTCTCCCTGGTGGATTATACTCATCTGTACTGAAAGAAGTGTTTTCTCCCTTGGGTTAATAAAATAAAAATAATAGTAACTTTCGTTAAATGTAGAGCGTTTGTTATTCTTGCCCCTAATGGTTCATCCTCAAAGTTCCCTGTTCTATAACATAAGTGAAGTAACAGTAAAGGTTGGGATGGAGACATCACACATTTTTATCTCATTCCAGAGAATCAACAATGAATTTTCAATGTGCATATTGACTGAGTTACAATTTCTGGCTTAAAAATCCCTTAAAGTTTTTCAGTGCTGGACCACAACATGCCTGAAGGATAGCATAATTAGCAAAGTTATCTAAACATCTTGGGGGGAAAACAAACACATATGCTTTTCTAACTAAACTTTGCCATCAAAAGCTTTAATCACCAAAATCATAATTGAAGCAGAATAACCTTAACAGAGCACAAGGTAATGATTCATAGGCTAAAAGAGCTCTACAGGAATGCATATACCACAGAATTATATTTGTTTTCCTGTCTTCTCTATATTTCAATTACAGTTTGGATTGAAGTTCTGATTTGGCATCATGCTAGAATATCTTCCTCCATTGTTTTTTATTTTTAACTTCTTGGTCTAATTTTTAATCTTCACATTGCAGTGTATTCCAAGTCTGAGCTACTACAAAAGCTAATTAACTTCCTGGGATATAAACCTTTGCAATAGTATTGTATTTTTTAGTACAGTTGTTCCCAGAGCACAAACTTAGCAGAAGGAAGGAAATGAACCACAGAGCTGTCTTGCGCTCTTCTTCCTCTAACAAAATGCTCACCTGCAGATTGTGCAATGGTACCATGGGCGACTTTGGAAATCTGGAAAATCCAACTTTTGTGCTAAAGTGAGTTATGGGTTATTTCTTTTAAGCCTCGAGTCACTACCTTGTTTAAAAGAAGACATATGCAAACAGTCTCTTCTCAGTTCAAACAGTTCAAGAGAACTGCCTTGGTTAATGGGCAGTATAGAAATCAAATAAATAAACAACCCCATCATTTCAAGCAGATTGTAAGAAATAAAGGGTAAGCAAAGAAAGATGGGAGCATGCATGCATCTGCATTTCATAGTTCAAGAAAACTTACATCAGAATTAAGGTGTCACAAAAGCTTTTGTTGCCTTTGCAGCAATCTACGAACATGTCTACCCTTTAGAAAAAGAAAAGCAGGATTATGAAGTCAGCATGTGAAGATGGAAATAGCCTGGACAGGAACAAGCAGGGGAAATTTTCAAAATATAATGAGACAGGTTTTTTCCAAAAAGGTAACATCACTTATCATATCAAAAATAAGTTGATGTTAGGAAGTAATGATGGTAAGTAGAAATACTAGAATATACATAAGCGTAACAGTAATCTCACCCTTCAGCTGTTTTCTACCCACTATGGCAACTCTTACCCACAATTGTTATTTATTTTTATAGCATCTTCCTTAGGAACAGCTTTAAAAGCACCACCACCATGTACCAGAAAGTCATCATTCTGCAGCAGATTTTCAGGGGGTGCCTGGGAATATAGGGAGGGGCTTGGTGAAAATTGCCCCCCACCTTCCAAGAGGCGAAGGTTAAAGTTAGCAGGACCCAGGTCAGAGACCTGTGGATCCACTCCTTTATATACAATGTACATATATCTAGCTAAACCATCTCAGATGACCTACATAACTTTTCTTTGTGATCAAAAAGTGAGCCCTGCTTCCTGTCCTTGTGCAATAGAGTTCCCAACACCTACAGCTGCAAGCTCAGGGGTATTTTTTACATAACATACTCATAACACACTGATACCAGTTCTCTGGAAACACTAGATGTGATGACCACATACCGCAAAATAGGGAGCAATGAGATGGTAGCATCCTGAGAAGGTTGTATGGGCAGTTTCACATTTGGCTTCACATGTTGAATGCTTCTCTTTATTAAAATATAATAATATCAACAGCAAGGGGTATACTTCCATACAAACAGAAAACTTGCAGATAATAGACTATGTAGCTACTTCCTCCTTTATCCATTCAGGGGATGGGGTTAACTTGAAATTGTTTTCATGAAAAAAACGGGGGCATTCAGAAATGACAACCATCCTGATGTCTTGAAATGGTAGTTGTATTAGCTTAGGATTTATCATTTCTCTTTTAGATCTGGGCTTCGTCAAAGTGCGAGAGACACTACAGACATATTTGTCATGCCATATAGTGCTGAGTCACTGAAAGTCAGTGATTACATTTAGTTTAATGTTGATGGGGTCAAAATAAAGCAGTGCATCTCTTTGTTACGTTTCTTTAAGAAGGTACCACTTATTTTGTGATTAGGGATGAATGGACAGGAAAAAGTTAGTTATATAAGTCCTGACATTCAATATATTCGTTGAGGTTTGTTTGGTGGCTTTCTGGTGATTATCTTCATTTCTTTAAAAAATTATTTGAGCTATACAATTATATTTATGATGATAAGGAGAAACCTTTAAAAAGTTAGAGAATGTGCATTTGGGTGTGCAGATATTACAGAAAACATGAAAAGTAAAACCTAGAAACAAAGGGGGATCTTTAATGTAGCCTGTGGGCTTGTATTCCTTTAGGAGGAGTGCAACAATGCAGCGTTATTGTAATTTATATGGGATGCGAGTTCAAATGTTCATGATCTTTTAGGGGAATTACAAATGCAATTTGGTTCAGACACAAGCAGAACTAGACAAATGTAATTTGGTTAGTCAACAAACAAGCAGATGCAGCCCCAGCTCACTGCCTGCTCAGTTTCCACTTGCCATTTTCAGTTCAGATGCCATGTGGCAGCTGCTCTCGGGAGCAACAGCAGGTTTCTGATCCAAGCAGAGTCGTTCCCTCATGCATCTGCTCACCCAAACTGCAGCAAGAGTGGCCAAGATATAGAAGAGATGGACATATAGGCCATATGCTTCTAGACCTGACCAGCAAAGACTACTGAAAACCACACTTGTAAGCCATGTCATTTATTCAGTGCCCAAAGCACGTCATGAAAGATCCAGAGCAGCTGAGGCAAAGAATGATTACATTTCAAATGTAATTTTACCTACCCAAAACTGCTGATAACACCCAAGAAATAGGAAAATGCAAAGGACATGACCCCAGGGCTTAGACGCTCATGAGAAAATTGGATGATAGCTCGAGAACAAGTGGGCAGCACCTGGATCCATACTGCAGCAACCCCGGAGTGTATTAGAGGAGGGGGGAAGCCGTAACATTCCCTCTGGAGGGAGGGCGTTCTTCCATAGACACAAAGTCTGTGAGATGCATGCCTGATCTCTTTGCTGAACCGAGGCTTATAAAGAAGAAACAAAAACAAAGAAGGGTTATGAAGGAAGCAGTTCTTGATAGACTATCATCTCTTAGGGAATGCATAAACCGTGGGAGGTCTGAGGTGAGCAGGCCAGCATGATACTCTTGGCACCTCTCTCTCTCACACACACACAACGTGTTCCCAGAGGTTGAGGATCTGGAACCTAAGAATGGTTGGACATGTGACTTGGTGGACTGCGGACAGACCACTGGAAGCGAGCAAGTCAGCAGCAGCATGTTCTAGTGGCATTTCGTCTCTCCTGTCTCCAGCTTCTACCCCAGTATATTCTCCATGCTGGTCAATGGGCACCAAGGAGTAAGAGGTGTTCATCTACGAGAATCTTGGTTGTGGTGGTAGTATGTATGTTGAGAGACATGTACTCTGCCTTGAGTTCCATGATGGAAAATAAATGCAGGATAGGCATGCATCGCATAAAACAAACACACACTTTGCATTGAAAGGCTGCACAAAGTGACAACATAAATCAACCATATGGACTAATTGCAATATCACAGTAGAAGAAATTCATCCATATACTTTTGTACTTGAAACAGTCCACCAATGGCAAAAACAACAGAGTAGGAGTAGCTTGGAGATAGCCATATTTATTTATTTATCTATCTTGGTTTAGGAGTTCATGGCCTGAACTGCACTAGTTCACAAAAGCTTCAGTCATAATGCATGTGTTGGTCTTTAAGGTATTACAGAAATCTGGTTTTGTTTTTGTTTTTTCCTGTAAGATACTAGCATTGGTACTAGTCTGGACATTTTAGTCCCCATGGTATATTTGAAAAAACAGCTAGTAGTAGTAGTAGTAGTATATTGCATTTATATCCAGGATTTTTTTCTTCTTTTGAGGAACCCAAGGCAACTTATATAATTCTTACAACAACTCTGTGAAGTGGGTGAGGGTGAGACTGAGTGACTGGCCCAAAGTCACCCAATGAGTTTTATGGCTGAGTGGGGACTAGAACCCAAATTTCCCAGGTCCTCAGTTGAAAGTTCTAACCACCACACTGTAACTTGTGGCTTGTTCTCAGCATTTACCTAAAACACTGGTACCTTTCCATTGTATCTGATGAACAATTCCATTAAAGTTAAAAGCTTGCATATACTCATAAAACTACAGTTAAACTGCTTTTTCTACTTCATCTAGGATGCAGAATATCATACAAAGTCTTGCGCTCAGATTTACTACATCAGTAGTAAACAGTTCCCTAAATGCTCTTTAAATGGAATTTTGTTGTGAAGTAAATTGCTACCAGCTCCACAACTAAGCATAAAACATACCCTGCCTTTGAATTATTTACTTGCATGATTTCTGCACTGCTAAATATTAATAGTACACATGTTCCATATATATTATAATCACAATTGTAACCACATTTAAAATATATTTTTTAAAAGTGTGCCATTACAATTAACGCCTCCATAGTTCTTCTCCTATATTATTATTTAATAATTTAATCCGGGACTAGGCAACCCAGGTGTGGGGAAACGCCTTCCACCTGAGACCTGAATCCAACTTCGGAGAGCCACAGTTCCATAACTGGCAGGACTGAAGGCTGAGAGAACTGGGTGAAAAATACAAAAATATCAGTATACTGTAATTTAAGCTCTTGTTGCCTAAAAATAAGCCCTAGGAGAAGTGTTCCAGACTTTTAGAATGGAGTGAAAACTGCACAGAAGTCACAGAACCATGAAAGGGCAGGATCAAGGATCAGAGATGGCCACCTAGGAAACCCTACAGGGCCAAATTGAGACCCCAGTCCTGAGGTTCTCCACCCATGCTTGAGAGCCACATTTGGCCTTCAGCCTGGTTTCGCTCAGCCCCTGCTCACTGTCAGGAGTTACCTGCAAGTGGTCAGTTCAGACCTCTAGCAAGAGATAAAAACAAAGAAGGCAGAAAGAGAGAAAACATGGACCAACTCATCCATTTACATCTGGTAGGAACAACCTGATCTTCTCCTAGCAGCACATTGATCTGGTAGGAAGTAGAAAAAAGTGTGGCAACAGAAACAGAGAGATGGGGTAGCAGGCAGGCAGAAGGAAAGAACCAACAGAGGCTGAAAGAGAGAGAAAAAGACATGATCCTGTGCACTTTTGAATGTGTGTACCAATACTGGCTTCAGCCCTGCTTCCCTGCATATCCTCAGCACTCCAAAGAAGACCCCCAAGGGGATGCAACTTTCTATAGAGAGAGGTCCCCAGCCCCTGGAGGTGGGTTAGGATTATCTCTATATTGCACATGGAGGTCTGAAGTTGAGGGTTGCAGCTTGCCTCAAGCCACCTGCAAGTTCAGGTCAAAGGCAGAATGCAGACTAGAGTTTTTCTCATCTGTAACTGAGTCTCTGAGCTCCTGAGGTGCATCGATTCTCATAAACTGCTTTGGAATGAAGAATATGAGCATTTGTACTTTTATTCCATATCATCATAGTGAGAAGTTTCATTTAGGGACCATAACTGGCTTAAGGAGCAGGAAAACAGATCAGGGACAAATCAGATGTTATTCCTACAGAACATTTTAGTGCCACTTTGCAAACAAATATAGAAATAAATCCAAGAAGAAAATAATAAGCATATTTCTCAAGAAAATATAGTAATATGTACTCTAGAGTTTAACCAGACAAGTTAATCATATTGTCTACAACTGGAGTGGAGAAAAGTAAGACTGAAAATGAGATTTGGAAAACCATTTTGGAAGAAAATGGTGAAACACACACCTCAGATGAATATAGCGATGTGCTAAACTTAATCTGCTATTTATAAACTACTGTCAAGCAACTCAATGATCTGTCAAAGATGCTGTAGCAAACCCAGTTGATTAGGGTGAAAGGTGCTTGGAAAAGAAATGCTTGTCTTCCACCTGATATAAATATGCTACAGGGAGAGACAACCTGACTGGCCAAGATTTTAATTTTAGGCCACTAATGAAAACAACATCTAAAGTCTGGAATCAGATTATCTCCATTTACACAAAGCAATCAGGAGGCTAAGAAGATAGGCAGTCACAAAGTATATTTTATATCTCTCTATATGTGCAATTTCCCATTTTCCTCAAAGCTGTTTAATTTAACTATGCCACAGATGCAGTTTCCACAGAAATATCAAGGCAATTACTTATCCTAGAAAGGCTGAATCATTAAAATTGGAGCCTCCCCTTCCTAAATCTCTGTCTTGGGCTTGGGTTTGTTTGATAACAATTCCTGTCATTCAGTTTCTGCATTCGGAGGAGATGATATGTGCAGTTAGGTAAGTGATGTGTTTCAGAGTGCCTGGAATGAAGTGATGTCATTTTCAATCTTCTTAGAATGATGAACTTGAACATCTGATGTCCTCTGTGATAGATATTTGTATCAATTTTGTTCTTTTTTTTCTTTTTTTTTTGTGAATTTGAAAGAACCTTTTTTGTAGGTCTCTAATCACAGAACTAAATAACTAAATTGAGATATAAATTTGTCATCTTCCAGGTTTTGGCAGTTTTTAATTGCTCTTCCACACCACTTCATTTTCTTGGTGAGATACAGAAAGAATGAAAGCATTAAAAATAACTAAATGAGAAATGGCACTACTCTCAGTTAAGGCACACTCAAAGAGGGACATTAAGCTCTGATCTGAACAGTAATAATTAATAGAAATGAAAATGAAATATCTATATATTTTTCCCTCATTACTCTCCCCCACTGGATGAGGTAGCCATCCTGCAAGATGTGATTAAACCCTTTGGCTTAATCACAATCAGGTTTCCACAAAACAGCCTCCCCCAACCTGGCTTCCTCCAAACACACTAGACTACAGTACCCATTATCCCTGGCCATCAGAGTTGATGATCATGATAGCTGGGGAGGGTAAGAATTGTAGCCAAATGCAACTGAAAGGAATCAGGTTGGGGGAGACTGCTCTAAAGGGTTGGATTGGATCACAAATAACCTAAGCTAAGTGAATGGCCCTGATGGTCAGACTTAGAAAACATACCCCAATGAAACATCTACTCACAACACTGATTGGACATCTCTGACTATAGAATGTAGAATCAGGTACAAGGTAACTTTTCCAAAACAAAAGTAGACATGTTGACTGTAAGTAAAATTCCAAAATCTGTATTAGCATAATAGTGTAATTAGACCAACAGAAATATCGCAAAAATTGTATGCTTTTGTGATTATAGTTCTCTTTGTAAGATGGAGTAAGAAGCAGCAGGAAGGGCACAGGGATAGAAAAGTTTGATGGCACATTCAGAGTTCCAAGATGGCATAGAGAAGGATCAATCATATTAAACTATATGTCATGTGATGGACACAGGAGGAACTGCTATTGCCCCTAGGATTGCACGGACAATGAAAGGGAAAAAGGTTGGATCTTTCATTTTTTAGAGAGAGAGAGAGAGAGAGAGAGAGAGAGAGAGAGAGAGAGAGAGAGAGAGAGAGAATCCAGCTTTTCTCCGAAGCATTTTCCATTCAGTGGGAAGGAAAGGCTCCTTTTCTAATGGACCACAGAGAGAAATTAGGCAGTCTTTGTATTAACAAGCAGGAGATAACTTTGGATGGTACTTGAGACTTTTTAAAAAGGTCAGTGGAAGCCAAACTGGATAGCTCTCCTAAAAGCTGAACAGGATGAATAAAACATCCAGTGGTATAAGATCTTCTCCAAGTGTAGGATTTTATAACCCCAAAGGCTGGTATTCCCTCTGGGAGGATTGTGATGGGAGCTTAGCTGTCCCAAGAGGAAAGCCTGCTAAGAAGTTTAAGATGCCATGTGCCAGGTAGATCCAAGATGCAGTCTTGATAAGGGGAGCTAGGAGGGGATGAACGAATGAGAGGCAGGTTTGGAGGGAAGGTTTATGTTTTTCTCTGGATCCAATTTTAGTTTGAGCTAGAAAAGTATGTTTGGCATTGCAGTTTTTGTTCTGTATTAAGGTGAGCACGGCAAATCCACCTGGGCTTGTCTTCTAAGGTGTGCTCCAATAATGTCTGGATCCTCAGCTTTTGTTGTTATACTGTTTTGCATGGTCACTGTGCTGATCCTGCCCCGTATGAGTTGTGACTAAAATGCCACAGACCGCACTTCTTGCATTTCATGGCCTTTCAATTCTGCCCCCACCCTTCTGCATGTTCATGTTCATGCATCTCCCAACAGAGGATAGTTCTTTGTGTATTTGGCAAAGCAGGCTTCAGCACATGAAAACTAAGGTCAGAGTAAAGCTGTTGGACTTAAGATACCACCAGACCTTCTGTTTGAATTTGTTTAAAAAGGACATCCTAGCCAGACAAAACCACAGACTTTTGGCAGTCATCGAAATGTGATTGTCAGCATTCACTTGTGTGTGCCTAAAATGTTAAAATATAAGTGTCTACTTTAGACAATTCAGTTGAGCCTGTCAGCAGATGTTGGCATTTGCCAGATTTTGGACATTTGCTGTAAGATGAAATATCAGCCATGATGAGCTGGAGGAACAGACACGGTGTTGTGAGAAAGAAACAAAATTTCAGCTGTTTCACCATTAACGAGGGAATCCTTTAATAGTCGATTCAGCTTTCAAAAACAGCATTTTTCTGCTGGAAGAATGGTTCTACTCTGGATGGATCATTGTATGTTATGATAAATAATCTTATAGACAGGCTATGTGTTTCTTTCCATGCCACTTTCTGTAAGAAAAATGTACAAAAACTCTATAGAGGCAAGGTACTTTTCATATCAGCCATCTGCTAACTACAGCTAGTTCCCACACTTGGCATCTGTTGTCCATTTGGGCAGCTGCTTAGGATAAAGAGAAACGGTTATCAGAGCACACAACATGATAAACAAATTAATATAATGACTCGGTACTGCAAGAGCGGAGCCAACAGCAAAGCCAAGCACTGCAGTAAGTGCATTTGGAGGAGATGCACGGGGCCAAATTGTGTCCTGAGCTACATCTGGGCAATTCCAAGTGAGCACACTGGAGGGGATGAGTTATAATTGGAAGCAGAATTTGGACCATTTGTGAACAAATTAACCTGACAGTTGTATCACTAGACTGTGATAAATTAGCTGTGGACATATCATGCTTTAAGCTTCCAACAAAGCTGCTGAGATCATACACAAACACTGCCCTGCATTACTTAACAAGCCTTAAGAAAACACTGATACTGTCAATCCCATTTTGCATGACACAGATACTTCTAGATCTGTTTTCTGATTTTATGAAGGACTGGCACACTGCATAAATGTCTGTCCCTCAGTTTCCAAAGTGCTGTCATGACCGAAATCAACAGCAACTTGTTACAGAAACCAGGGGGGCAGCAGTTCCGTCTTCCCGGACACTCTGTTTAATGCCTTGGACTTGCATGTGCCCTTTCCAGAGTGAAAGCTGAAAAGAGAATCTTCCTCTAGCATTAATCTGTATATTAGAAAGTGGTAGCCTTGCATCCTATTTGTCTCAAAGGCACTCCAGCATTTCCCTTTCCTTCGCCTCGCCTCACCCTGCCTCTTTTCACCTCACTTCACTTAGTTTTGTTTTGTCTAACCGAATGCCAGGTTACGTATAATGTCACACTTAGGGCATTGTGTCATTGTGCACCCACTGCATCAACAGCAAGATGGGACAGAGGCGTACATGCACCTTAGGTAGAAAAAGCTCACCCTTTGAATTGCTTAGGCTCACAATGCATAACTAGATGTAGTGTGACAAAGCTTTGCATCACACTACTGTGTCAAACTTATGTAGGCAAGATTTTATTTATCTTCAGGGCCAGCCTGGCCCCATACACAGCCAAATTATGAGCACACGAATTCCATTCTCCTTTCATGTGTGACTCTGAGGGAGGCAGCACTAATCATGTAGTAAGTATAAAAACACTACTCTGTGTAGGATGCCCAGCCTTGATGCTGGTAGGTCTCCTTTGGAGCCATTGCAGTCTCGATCTACAAAGCTGGTTTTCTTTATTCTCATCATGCCATAATAAATCCAACGAGGTTGCTGTTAAAGTCAGGCTGCCATTTCACATGAAGTAAAATGCCAATTCTGCTGGGATAGCTTAACCATTCCCACAACATAACCTGGTCATATCCATAACCTTACTCTCTCACACAATCATTTAGCAGCGATCACAGCCCTTCACAGAATGTTGTGACCCATCTATCCTTCACCCAAATAAACAACCAGGATTGTCAAAGGTGGAAGTCCATTTGCTATGCTGCCCAATAAATTTCATACCTGGTTGTGTCTATCTTACCAGGATTCAAAGCTGCATACCACACTCATTTGGTCAACATATGTTCCCAGATTATGAGTACTGGGGTCTTTTTCCCTAATTGAGTAGGTCCATGAGAACATAGGTCATTAATTCAGTCCCAAGAAGCCTTGGTAGATCTTTTTCCTCAAAGCAATTAGTCTCTAAAGTACCACGGTATTTTGTGTCAAGCTGGGATGGATGAGTCAGTCTCTTTCTGCTCCATGTTGGTTTTCCATATGTTTATTCATTATTTCAATGCATCCTACTTTTAAATAAATCTATTACAAGTAAGAAGGGGGGAGGGAGGGAGGGAGGGAGAGGAGCGGAGCAAGAGAGAGAGCAAGAGAGAAAGAATCCACATGGGAGAGCTCACAAAAGGGGCATCCCCTGAATCAAGAATCTGCACTAGATGATGCTAGTCTCTTGGTAGAAAGTTGTTTTCTGATTCTTCTGTTTGTGTAATATTAACTCCAAGTCCTCCACAAGTCCCAATCTCCACTGAATTCAATTGATCCACTGGATTGATACAACAGTCCATCTAGTTCAGCATTGTGTCCATGTAGTGGCAAACCAGCTGGATTCCACAAGAAGGAAATTAGTACAACAGCACCCCCAGCAACTGTTATACATAGGCTAAGGACTAGGCAAATGGTCAGGCTGTTTCTTTGGCTCCCATTTTTGATACTTGATATGCTTTCAAATATTTAAAAGTTTTACGGTTAGATGGCTATGGCTTATAGATTCAGGTTGATTGCACTTTCCATTCATTGGCTCTGCTAAGGCAAGCAACACTCAAGAGCAAAAGACCCTTCTCAGGAAGACTGCTTTTGGACATCATGCTGCAACACTTTATAGGTGATTTACTCAGGTGACTGTGGGCTGTACATGGGTAAAACAACCCTCATATAACCCCTAATGCAAACAATGGGTTATGCAAGGGTTGTTTAATGCTTTCACAACCTGCATTCACCTGTGGGAGTAAAATATTCAAAGCCACACATATCCCACAGCTTCAACGTGAGTCAAATAACTCATGATAACCTCTTATGTCATGTGAACACCCCTGAAAAGAGGGGCTTATTGAGAACATCTGCCTTACAGTGACTGCTTAAAAATACAGTTTAGTTCTTTTTTTTTAACTGAGGTATGTATCTTTGGAAATTGCCCTTGACCCAAGCAAAAGCAACTAACAAAAAAATTTTTTTTTGAAGAGGAGAACAAGTTCATCTGAGATAGATGAGGACTAAGCACAGTATTGGCATAAGAAGTAATTGAACTTTGGTCATCAAGTCGTCAGCTCCTCTGCCCAACATCTGGAATGCTTCTGTAATGCTTGTCAGGCACAGCATTGTAACCTCAGCTGCTTATGGTGTAAGTGCTTTAAAGTACCATGTTTAATTATTTACTTTTTAAACATTCATGGGTATATACAGTCTTTCTGTAATTATATTTGTAATTAATAATTGAATGTAACAGTGCTGAGCTTCACCTGCCTCAGGACTTGCAAGAAAAGGAAAGATATGAATGCTGACGTATTTATTCCCAAAGCAGTGGGGAAGGGGGGGAGAATCCAAGGGGATGCAAATGAACCAATAATAAGTACAAAACCAAGGTCTTGATCTTATTAGAAAAGTACACACCACAGAGATGGTAGCAAACCTGTAAATGCTGTTTCAAAACAAGGCAGAAGTGCAAGCCTATGTATGCTTAGACAGAGAAAAAGGTCCTATTCTCTTTGTTGTCCTGGAGATTCTAAGACTTTTTGTGTCGAAACTTGCAGAGGATTGTATCCTTGAGCAGATGAAAGTAAGTGGGACCATCACTGTTCTTTGAAACAAGAATTAATTTCAAACTTAGATAGATTTCAAACTTCATTAATCCCACAAGATTATAGTTGATGATTTAAGATATGGTCTGAAGGAACATGAGGCTGCCACCATGCTGAAGCTAAGGAGGCCTTGGTGTGGGCAGCGCTTGGGAGAGAGACCACCTGGGAACCGGATGCAGCCACTTTGAGTTTTCACAGTGCAATAAATAAATGATAACATTCCAGGACATAATATTTCCAATAATTATGAGATTCTTGGATACTGTTTCACAAATACATCTCACACCAAATCTTGAGCATGGCTTAAGATTAAATCAAATGTGTCTGTAGTTGCAATTGTTCACTTATGTAAGCTCACATCACCCTTATTCCAGATGTGAGCTCACACCTTATACATTTATGCTTATGTGAGGAGTAGAATGGGGCTGCACCCACTAGTTCTACCTGTTCCATTGCATGACATGGTCCCACCACTATCCACACATCAGAGAAGGTCTAAAGAAAGGAGCCTCCTTGTACAACTTGGCTCCTATTTGATTTGGGTTCCAAATCATGCAGGGAGTCTACAGAAGCAGAACAGTCTTTCTCTTACCTTCCATTCCAGTGCTTGGATGGTGTTGTAGCCAGGTCAAATGGGATATGGGAGATGGCACAGGGCCAATATGTGAAACCTTCTCCTCCTCCCCATGTAGTTTGCTGCACCAGATCAGGTGAGGTGGGTGACTCCTAAGTACAGAGACATTTTAATGATGATACACCAGCACTGAAAGGCCTTCCACAGAAAGTTGCCTGGCACCTGTACTGGGGACTTTACTGCACCAAGTGAAGATCTTTCTATTTTCCTGGGCTTTTTAGTCCTTCAGTTTGTTTGTTTAATGTTTTTGATCTTTACTTCCCTGCTGTTTTATTTCTACTCTTTTTCTGTTTCATTTTTAAAGTTTCTATATGATGTTTCATCATCTTGTTTGTTTGTTTTTGTTAACCATTCAGATAGCTTTGACTATTGGGCAACATACCAGAGTAATGAATAAGGTAAGTTGTCATCATGGGAAGGAGAGATGCCCAAGCAGATCCTTTGTCTGTTACCATTAATATTCCACACTCTCCATACAATTTATATGTCTCTCTCCTTGTACTTCATTTTTAAAATGATACATATGCAGCAGTAACTCAACACCCATGACTGGTGCCTAGGAGACAATAAGCAGGGGGACAGCTACGAAACTAGCCTTCTTTCTCTTTGATACTGTTTCCACCAATTCCTTTTGAACTTGTCTTTTTACCAAATGGCCACAGGACACCTTTCAGTTACATCCTTGAACAGCAGTCATGAGTGGAGCCAGGTGTGAGTGACACTGTAATTACTAGATAATTGGATGCCATTAATTTAACCCAGTGAAATCTCACCTCCAGACCAAGACCTATTGTTCCCATTTCTGCTGCTCTTTCAAGGTCTTATTGCAAGGATTTGGGCTGGTTCTTATCAAAATGATCCAGTGCAGATTGAATTCCTGGGTATTATGCAGTATATTATTCCGCTCTCCTTGAAAGGGCATTCATTGTTACAGTTGCCATCCCTAGTTTTTTCAGTATTCACATAAATACTGAAGCATACATTTGCAATCAGGGTGACCTTATGAATTGCTGCATTCAAGTGTATGTTCTTTTGGGGCCTTTTATTCTACATAGTGTCAAAATGCATATTAGAATTACCACAATTTTTCTCGTGTCTTTGAAAGCTGTGCAGTTGAAAGAATTCCAACTGGAGAAGACTTTCCCATCCTGACATCTCCAGGCTAGGAAAAGCAGCACATGCAAATTTTCTACTTCTCAAATGTTCATTTTATTGCAAACAGTTTGACATTTGTATGAAAAGAGTGGTGAAAAGAGGCAGTTGAGTCCATCTATCACTGCTTGGGAATATATAATAATTCAGAGGCCTTTCTGTTGAAGTATCTACATTCCTATTTCAAAGAAATCCTATGGAATTACAGGTTAAGGAGGTTTCTTTCTCTCATTTGGTCCCTCTCTCCTTTTTTTGTGGGAGCAGCATTAATAAAACAAATCATAGGACTTCTTTGCCAATGTAGTGAGTTAACCCAACTACCACTCTTGGGAGGCATCCATGAGCACAACATAAATTGTTCTCTGAAATCCTCTTTTACTCATGCTACAGGGTGCTCCCATTTGTAGAGCTCCTAATGTTCCAGTCTGAGAGGAATCCATTTGCAGGGTGAAAATCTTATAGATTTTTTCCACTTAGCCTTCCAGATTTGATTGTGTTTTTCCCATGCTGGGACTTACTTGTGAGTTGAGCCCAGCAACAATCACTTTTAAAACAGGCTGAAATTGCATAAAGTTTAAAAACAGAAAAGAAAAGCTCAGGTAATTTGCACAAAGTTCAGGTGCTGCAATTTGGACAAATTTTCTAAGTATTAAAAAGACTTGCACAATTTGTGACCTATTTTTAAAGTATGAGATATTGGTAGGAAGAATGAGGGGAGAATAAAACAATGACCCTATTTGCAAAAAGTATGGGAACTTAAAAATAATAACTGAAAATGATCATTAAAATGCACCCATTTGATGCATGCAGATCATGTAACTGTAGTGGTAAACCAGTGTTGATGCCAAACTAGACAAAATTAGTAATGCCGATTTCATTGTAAAATGGGGACTATGGTGAGTAAATGACAAGTTAGTGAGAGAATGAACTTGAGAAGGATATTTATCAAAGGAATATAGTGTCCCCAAGTTTATGTAGCAGCTGTAAATATTAATGAAACAGCACAAACCCATTTACAGATTTAAAGGTTCAGACGCTATGTGCAGAAAAGACCAAATTTGCACAAAGCACCATTTGCAGACACGGGACTACAAATATGCAGAGCTCAGGTCTCAGTGTGCACAACTATTTTATGCAAATTTTTGGATCTCACCAACACCCCAGTCAAATCTGGTATGGTCTATTTCTGCTTGTCAGATCAGAAATGCTATGGAAGTCCAAAAGACTCAAATGAAGAAAGTTGTTTTTCCCCAGGAAGAAGTGCTGGGAAACTATGAAATCGTTATAAATGGAAGACAATAACATCTGAGCATTGAAAAGAAATCCCATTTTGACGCAGGATAAAACCTTCATCTTGAATCAACCAAAACCGACAGTTTTAAAAAACCATGATGGTGGATGAATAACAACTAAAGTTGGTTATAACTAGGTTGATACAATGGGAGTATCCTCAATGGGACAGAAAACCCTATTATGTCCATTTTAAAAAAATCTGATTGGATCCCAATAAGTCAATGAGAGATGAAACAGGCCGGACCAGAATTATAGTACCTTTCAAAATGAATACATTGAATCTGATCCTTAAGTATGAGCGAAGAACTTCCTATGTTGACACCTGGAGTAGAAAATCTTGTTATGTGTATCCTCTCCAACTTATGGTGTTGAACTTATGCATCATCTCCAACTTATCCATGAATGAATGCCCTCCAAAGTATGCTGTCTTTAACATCCCTGCTCAGTTTTCATAAACTCAAGGTTCTGGCTTTCTTTATAGAACTTATTCATCTCATAGTTCGCCTTCCTTCTCTTCTTCTGGATTCAGCTTTCCATAGCACTGTTGTCTTTTCTGGTGAGTCACCTTCTCATGATGCACTCAAAGTACAGCAGCGTCAGCTTTGTCATTTTTTGTTTCAAAGGATGTTGTGGAAGTTGATTCAGGAGCCACTTGTTCATTTTTCTGTCCATTCAGGGTATTTGCAAAGCTCTCCTCCAGCGCCATATTTTGAATGCCTCAATTTTGTTCCTGTCAGCGTTTTTCATTGTCCAGCTTTCATACCAATACATAATAAATGGGAAATCTAGCTCATTGTTAATTTTAGTCTGCTTAGAATGCAACATTTTCATCCAAGGTACATAGTTCTAAGTGTTAAAATTTCCACTACAGTCTCTGTGGCTACAAAGCAAGGTTAAGTAAATATTTCATTGCAGTGGTTTCTCTGATCATACCATCATGCTGGTGTGATCAGACAAACTGATTTACAAAACATCAGGAAACAGAAATTTCATTTGTAATTAAATAGCCTGTAGCATTCAAAGTGCAATTCTAACCATAATGAACTATCTTTTTGGCTGAAGGTAAGGAGCTTTTTTCTGATACAGGAATCCAATATAAAATAGATTACATCTTGACTATAATAACCTTTTCAGCACTATTTTATGGTTCCCATACATTTTACTGGAACAGCAAATTTAGAATGTCATTTATAATATATCTAATAAAGTGTGGAATGGTACCTTAAAGCATACCTGTGAATTTCCAAGCCAAGTTCATCACTGGTGTAATTGCAGTTCTTCAAATTACAACAGTATGTGCTATGTCTATCCCTCTCAATACACCATTTCCTCTTCTTAAACTGAAAAACAAGATAAGGATTGTAAAACCTTCCCATATTCACACACACACAATTATTTATACACACCTACAAATACATATACACATACATATATGAATATATATATATATATATATATATATATATATATATATATATGAATAAACAGAAGGTAGCATTGTAACAACAGTAACTTATTGTTCTTGATGGGAAAGAACCATTTCATTTCTATGGTTATTTATATTTACATACAATGTAATTTTGGAAGTTGCACGTCTATGAAAGCAATGACAGTTCCACTTGGAAATCTGCTTGCCATCTTCTACTTGTTCATGGACATTGAATCAATCCACCCACACTCTTCTGAATTTTTCCCCCAGAACCATGACAGCTTCAAGCTTTGGTATAATTCAGAAACAATTAATTCAGAGTCTGTGGAACATACCAAATTTTAATTGTGTCATGCTGGCATTGGTAGAGAGAATAAATGCTGACCCATTTAGGAGCTACTGAAAAAGCACATTTGATCATTTGGCTTAGAAGTTCCACTTTCAATATCACAAAGATATCAAAACCTAAAACCTTCATGTATAGCAAACGAGCTTCATCCAGCCTTTCGATGCCATCAAACAGAAAAGTCAGAACGTGGCTACCCACTGTGTATAATTATCAAAGCCTTCTGGGTCACTTGACGTAGCTTGGGTATAGGAGGTACCACACCACAGCAGCTTCCCTCCCACATGTCAGACAGACTCTAGAATTTAATTCTGATCTATTTTTGGGATACATTTTGTAAGATTTTTTTCCTGTCACCCATGCTCTTTACTATGACACTTCCGGGAAAGACTGTCCAAAATTTGAGTTAAGTTCCCACTATTATGTTGATGACACTCAGTTCTATTTCTCCTGGTCCAAAGATCCAGGTAAAGAGGAAGACATTGTGGACAGGTGTCAGGAACAGTGATCATGGCTGATAAGCCGAAGCTCAGGCCAGAAAGCACAGAGATGTTAATTATGGTAGACCCAATTGAGTTAGGAGATGGTGGTCCTACTATTTCATCACAGTCTCCCTAAAGAATCCGGCTCATCTTTTGAGGGTATGCAGTTGAACCAGACTTTGTAGCTGGACTCTGAAATTAAGTTTAGCCAAAATATCCCTTTTCATACTCCCTACTCTATTTTCAAGCTGCACTTGGGCCCATTTCAGTAATTTTTGGTGGGAGAAGCACCAATTCTTGCCCCACCACCATCACCAAGTTAGGATTATTCCAGTTTTCTCACACACTAACACAACTCGCTAAGTTGTATGGTCAGAAAGATGCTAAAAAATCTAGAGAAAGCTGAATGGCATCCACTACTGCTTTCAGTTGATTCAGACAAAATTTCCTTAGGAGAGCTAAAAGGTCAATTTTAACAAAAAGTACTGAGATCTGAGTAAGTACGATTGCAGCCCTGAGAAATGTAATATGGCACTCTCCTGACAAACTCAGTTCCCATTTAATAACACTCCATACACCATAATAAAAGAATGCTTTATTTTATTTAATAACGCTATTTTATGACGTGTAGCCAAATTACTATTTGTGTTTTATATCTGTGGGGAGTGAACACACACTATACAGAACCTCAACAAACTACTTCCATTCTTAAAGCGCTTTTCAAACATTTGGTGCTGGCACTACAGAGCTGGACATCTGGGAAGAGGGAGGGAGAGAGGCAATGAAAAGACATACTGACCTGGATGGGTTAACATGGCCACAGTTGTTATTGGTTACAGCTGGAACAAAGGTTGGCAAAGGCAGAAGACATTGCTCCAGCCATTGGGCAGCCCACCCGCTTCTCAGTACCGCCACCCCACCCCATGTGAAGAACT
This sequence comes from Varanus komodoensis, assembly GCF_004798865.1. NCBI lineage: Eukaryota > Metazoa > Chordata > Lepidosauria > Squamata > Varanidae > Varanus > Varanus komodoensis. Next base: position 23,427,051 of record NW_025336087.1, on the reverse strand, counting down.
GTTGGTGGAAGAGGAAGGAGTCATGGGTTCTTGGTGATGCAAACCACCCATGGAAGCCCTTGCTTCTTGCTGTGGGAGTGGCAGACTCTGACCCCATGTCTGTGCAACTACAGCAAAGGAAGTCCCCAGGTGAACAGAAACCCGTTGCTTAGGAACACAGGCAAACTATTGCTCCATCTAAGCCAGGATTATCTGTACAGAATAATGGAATATCTCCAAAACCTCAGAGAGACTTTCTCAGGCCTGAAACCCAATCTGCTTTTCAGCTAGAGATACCAAAGACCCTTGGACTTTGTTCATGCAAAGCGTGTGCTGTACCATATCCCAGTGTTATACTGATAACCATAAAAGGGTGCTTATGCTCAGGGAATGAGCACATTACTGAAGATAATTAAAGAAAAATGAATGTGACATTTTGCCAGTGTTAAACATACTTTAGTACATGGTGAGGGGGGATTCATATTTTTTCTGGCACTTTTTATGGAGGAGCATGAATTTCTCCCTTCTGTGCCTTGCACTGAGCCAAAGGCATTTTATTCGACAGTAACCATCCAGGCTTTGGAAGAGAAAATGTTCATGTTAAGTCCATAGATTTGCTAAATTAGTCACTAATCTTGGGGTCCCAATTTTTTAAAACCTAATAAATAACTAATTGTATAATAAAAACAACAATAGGAACTAATTTAATAAAATCCCAGTAAATAATAATTCAAAAGACTAATTTGCTGAGCTACAATCCCGTACACTACTTACATGGGAATAAGTGCCGTGGAATCCAGTGGGACTGAGGTCTGGGTAATCATGCATAAGGTTGTGCGTTTCGAGACCAATAAGATTCTGCAGATCTCCAATCATTTAACCACAGGATTATCCTCTAAGGATCCAAGTCATAACTCTCTCATTTAAAATAATGAATGTTATTCTTCATACACCACTTGTATGTGATGGAGGAACTATGTGAAAGCTAGTTAGGGGAGTTGGAAAAAATACAGGGAAGGGCAACAAAGATGATCAAGGGCTGGAGCAGCTCCCCTATGAGGAGCAGTTACAGCTATAAGGACTGTTTAGATTAGAAAAACGGTGAATGAACGGAGACATGATGGAGGTGTTTAAAATGGTGTGGAGAAAGTGAGAGGGAGATGTTTTCTCTTGAACCTGGGGATATCCCATTAAGCTGATTGGTGGGAGGTTTAGGACAAATAAAAGGAAGTATTTCTGCGTATGGAGTTCACGGCCATGGGAAGTGGTGATGGCTGTCAATCTGGGTGGCTTTAAAAGGGCTTGGACAGTTTCAAGGAGGAGGCTTTCAGTGTGACGGACACAATGGGCCTGGCCTTGGTATGCTTAGCACAATTAAACACAACAGGAGTGAGAGAACAACCCTATATGTTTATTCTCAAGAATATAGTTCGATCATAGCAAAAGGGCATTTGACCCTGAGCACATGGCAGAGTTCCTTTTTATACCTCTAAGGACCAGGTAGCAATGGCAGCTGCTTACTGGGTTGAAATTCCCGCCGTGAGTGCTGATTGCATCAGCTGCGTCCCTTCCTGGAGAACGATTGCCTGGCGACAGTGACACACGCGTTGGTAACTTCCTGATTAGATTTCTGCAATGCGCTCTACGTGGGGCTACCCTTGAAGATGGTCCGGATACTTCAATTGGTGCAGAATAGAGCTGCCAGGCTGCTGACGGGGACTGGGCGTTGTTCTCATATAACCCCAGTTCTCCGTCAGCTCCACTGGCTCCCCATTGAAGTCCGGGCCCAATTCAAGGTGTCGGTTATGACCTATAAAGCCCTCAACGGCTTGGGCCCTGGGTATCTAAAGGAACGCTTGTGCCCATATATGCCCTCCCGCCCCTTGAGATCAGCAACGGATGCCCTTCTCCGGGAACCCTCTGTGAATGATATTAGGAGGGTGAGTACCCGGAGGAGGGCTTTCTCTGCGGTGGTGTCCCATCTATGGAATGCACTCCCCAGAGAGCTCTGCCTGGCGCCGTCGTTATTTGTTTTTCGGTGCCAGGCTAAGACCTTTTTATTTAAAACTTATTTTAATTGTTAAATTATTTGAATTAATAGGATGTTAAATTTTTAGCCGAGAATGCACCAGAGGTTTTTAAACAATTTTTTTAAAATTGTTATATTGTTATTTATGTAGTCATGTATCCTTTGTGAGCTGCCCCAAGGCTTTGTTGTGATGGGGGCAGCATAGAAATGTTGTAAATAAATAAATATTCTTCTTAATCCCTGATCATGTGGAGGCTCCGGTTACACTGGCAGCACTTGAGGATGTGACCAGCCTGCCCAGGCTTAATGCTGGCCAACCAGGTATGTCCTACAGGTCCATACCAGAGTATTGAGGTAAATGAATTTGTGAATGGATTTGGAGAGGAAATTTGCATGAAATCGGCATGCATCACAGATAAATAACATGCCAAATTTCAGAAGGTTAGTTGCAGGGTGGGAATGGATAATGGGCCTTCAGATGTTTCCATTTAGAGCTTGTGAGGACCATTCTTCTTGCAAAACAGCTTTCAAGGGAAGTGGGAACAGATTCTGAGACAGAAGAGGAGGAGGGGGAGCTAGTGGAATCCACAGCTGGAAGGACAAGCTCAGAGCACTTGGAGAAAAGCCAGATGGGTGTTGAGAAACGACCTGTTTCAAATGCCATGTGAAAATCTAATGCAGAAGAGCCTGGACCAGACATCATAAACCCCAGTGACTGGCAAGGAGAGCAGTCCAGCTGAGATGTGCCAGACACGCCAAGTGATTGGCCCTCCTGCATGAGGATCCACCTTCAGTCATTTGGGCTGGAAGGAAAGAGAAGTATTAAGTTTGGAATCAACATCTTACCATGATGTCACATTTTTCTAATGGCACATATTCTAACTTTGCTTGTTTTTTTGTGATTGATTTCTACAACGCACTTTCTTTGTACGTAAAGCCAGCCTGACTGGTCAGTATTAACATAACAATACATGTTAGCAAGTAAGGTCTGCTGGGAACAAGGGGAAGAAGGGAGAACTGTGGCACAACTCTTATCAGCCCTAGTGAACACAGCAGATCGTCAGGGATCATGGGAGTTATACGCCAAATATCTGGAGGCCCACTGGTTACCCATCCCCTGTGTGGGGAGAGGGGGCCAGTAGAGAATTATGATGAATGAAAAGCATTGGAGGCTTTGATTTAGTTTCCTGTTTGACACCGAAAGGTAAGTTGTTCCCTTCTATGCGCATATTCTAAAGCACTGTAATTGGATGAAAAGGAATGCCTTATTAAACATCCTCCCTGGTTGAAATCTAGACAGTCACAAAATTTTACCTTTACTCCCCTTCCTCTCTGCCTACTATTTTCATTTTACGTACAGCTTGTAGGAGATATGTAACCATTTTTAGCAGGCTGAAATTGTCTGATGCTGCATCCTCTGTGAGACCCATGGCTTTGAAAGAAGCTACGTCCCCGCTCTCCATGTACCTCAAACTGGTTAAAAAGTAATCATATCACTAATTCTGATATGAACTCTGCTGAACTCTGCTAGCAGCATACCAGGTAATAAGTCCCATTGATCTCAACAGAGCTTACTTCTGAGCAGACATGTAGGATTATGTTTTTTCTGGCCGCTATTAAGCAACCCACTTATATGCTCTTATGACATATTTTCCAAGATGCACACAGCAATTCCCACATCAGTCAGTTTTAGAACTGTATACAACCCATTACTTATCTTGCAAGCTATTTGTGTTTCAGCATTGTCAAATATCCTTTAGGTCCCTACGGTTGCTGGAGTGGAGGAACCAGACTTTCCAAAGGCAAAACAGCTGCAAATGCTTGCATCCAAACTGACACACTTGTCCAAGGTGAAAAACAGATGTTTCTCAAATGTATTTCCTCTTTTCCTCATGACAATGAGGTAAGCCTCAGTGCTGGAATCAGATTTTCAACCCAGATGGCCCATCACCATGGGAATTGTGGCCAAGTGCCCATTTCACATGGAGGGGGGGGGGACAAATAAGGGGGGAAATGCATGAAGAATTCAATGTTACAGGTCTTCTTACATGCAACTCTGAATGTGGGGGCTCAAAAAAGCTTTGACAAAGTTATGCAGTAAGCTGGAAACATATGCTGCAATATATTCAGGCAGAAACTGAGCCTTTCTACATAAAAAAAGAAAGTTGATTGGAAGCAATAGTGTCCACAGATGGATTGATCTCATGCTTAGCACTAAAAGCCTGACATGCAATAAAAATAATGAACAGGCCTGTTTTTGCTGCACTCATGCTTGCAACACAAATGCCAGGTCACACTCTGATTTGTCTCCTGTGTTTGCAGATCCCAGTTCACCCTCCAAATACAATGATTTTCCTATCTTCCTGCCTTTTAGCCAAATGAGGCAATTTGATATAAGTCCAATATATCCAGTCCAAGCTGGAGGAAGGAGGTTGTTTTTAGTTTTGACTCACAGTGGAATTTCTGATCAAACCATTCCTTTTTGTGCATCTGTAGACTGAAACTGTAAAACATGGCAAGAACAAAGACACAGTATATGTACAGCAAAGTTCATGGAACGTAAAGGGCAATCCGGCCACCTCCACTTTTACAGAATCTGTAACAAGGGAGTTATGGTAGCTGAACAAAGTTGTATCTGCTGAAAACATTCAACAATCTGATAATTGGTCCAACATTCAGTTGTACCTAGCCCAGACCATTGGCCAACAGAATAGAACAACTGATGGAACGGTATCTCTCTTGTTCCATAAAGATGTATCCCAAACCTTCTCTGGAAGATTGGGAGACTTTCTGGGGCAGGTCTGGAAGGCAAATGGGAACTGTAATGAGTAGGAGAGAGTACAGAAGTCTGCTCAAGCAACGTCAGATTTAAGCCAATGTGATTAAGAGAATTGTGATCTTTGCACCCAAGTATCTCTCTTTCCAGCCTTCCTGGTACTGCAATCTTTCATAAGTTGCCCTATCAGCACATGGAAGTTCAAGCCAGTGGGCCCAATTTACATTAATCGATGTCTCCTTGATGATTCATTAGTAATTTATGACTCAGTGATCCACAACTGAATGTGTGAATTGCCTTCACTTGACGTGTAATGAATGATTCATACAGAACAACAGAGCTGGAAAGGGCCAAGAAGGCTTTAGGTCCAATTCTCAGCTCAATGCAAGAGTCCAAGTTAATGCATCTATGCATGTCAAAAGGTGACTTGATATTTCCTTTGTGCTAGCTATAGTTCACAAATTAAGGTTATTCTTTCATATTGCACTCAGCAACTAAGGAACGAACATGTATGAACCTGCCCTTAGGCTGCCTGCCTAGCTCATAACCTCCCCTCTTCATCCTTATTACTTGACTACAAGGAAACAAAACTGAAGTACATGTTAATATCTGCATTTATTTAAGCCACTTGCTGGAAGCAATATACAGTGACAAAGACAGGCATGTGCGCGCGCACACAGGGTGCAGGGGAGAGAACAATTTTTGAAGCCCATTTTGCTTCAAACGTGGTTGAATTTAGACTAAAATATTTATTCTTCTCTAAATTGAAATAGAAGGATGCCTTTCTTGGGTCCTTGGCAAAAAATGTGTGCAGTATGTTTGAAAGGTCTTCTGGCATAAATATTATCTATCTAGCACTATGGATTATTCAATTCGTAACTTAACACCTAAGGGGAACTTTCCGGGCTGTAAATTAGGAGTAATTTTCCAAGAAGTGTCCACATTCAGACTTTGGCGTTTGCAGATTCCACTCTGAAAACCCAGCCATGAGTACGACTCCACCCATGGGTGGTCAGGGTGCTTTGGCTCCCAAAGTTGCAGGAAATGTATTTAGAGGCACTCCCTTGACATGTTTCAAGGCTGAGGCCTAGCAATGACATAGGTCTCAAGTCTAAGCTCCTATGTTCTGCAGTTAATGCATGATGTACCTTCCCTGACCTTAAGACCTTCTTTAAATTTGCACATTCTAGTAGTCCAGGATTGGCAATATTTAATCTGACAGTGAAATCACAATAGTTAAGTCCCACTGTATTCAGTGCCGCTCACTTCTAGTTAAGACGACACAGGAGGATAGCCTAAGAATGCAATCCAATAGCTGACATAATTTCCAAAGGTGATGAAATCTGGTAACATGCTCTGTTTTGACATGCCCAGGGACTGTCAAGTTTATTCAAGGTTTATTTAAAACATTATATTTTAAGTTCTTGCAGGGAGGCAGTGTGTGTTAATTGCCACTTTGATTGATCAGTAAAATAAAGAGTCAGATCAAAGGTCAAAGCAGTAAGGCAAAAAAGGAATAGTCTGAGCAAATGGGCAAGTATAAGCTATGCCCAAGTGGCAAAACTAAGGAAAAGGATTCTTCCTTGAGTAAGTCTGTGAAAAAGCAGTTGCTGCCCATAATTTTCCTGGGTGAGCAGAACAGTGGCTGACAATGACTTTGGATCACAATTCAGCTAGCGCTTTTGAATGCGAGTATAGATAGACCCTATCACTTGGGTAGGACACGCCATTAAATTATAAGCCCCAGCAAATTACTAGGGAAAGATAGCAGTAAAAAGAGGGGGCAAGAGAACCAAAAGTAATGCTGCACACTTTTCACTGCTGCCCAAGAACAGTAATAACAGCAAAACCTTGAACATAGAAATCCTTGTGAGGGAAAGATAACCAAATAAGCAATATAACATTTTTGCCACTTTAGAAAAGTTTGAAGAAAGAAGTTGCAGTTTAACATACCTGAAGGAAGAGGTAGCTGTGTTGTTATACAGAGGTAATGTCAGCCTTCCACAATCTGGTCTCACCAGATGTTTTGACCTACAACTCACATCATCCCTAACCATTGGCCACATGATGCTCGGGGATGATGAGAGGTGAAAACGTGGCAGAACTCAGGCTGTGGAAGGATGCTATATGGAATGGTTGTAGTTGGACTGGCAGCAATCAGCATGGGGAATGTCCTCTTTCTTATGTTTGTTATGGGTACCAGGCTCCTCTTCTACCTGCCAAATGATTCATGAAATCAGTACGACTGCTTGAAAGGGTGACATGGAGGCATCTTTGGTCTACATTTCTCATGCCTCCTCTTCCAATTTCAGTTCTCTTCTTTGGACAGTCCTCCTTTTGTTCCACCTGTCCTCTCTTCCATTCAAAGGTTTTAACTTCCAGTTTAAGGATGGAGAATTCCTCATGACATCTGGCTCTAGAAGGCAAAGAGGGGAGGAGCTACCCAAAGGGTTTTACACAGATCCAAAAAGACAGCAGAATGCAGTGCACATTAGTCAAGAGATCTCAAGAGGATGGAAATGCATATTTTGATTTAACCCTTGCTCCTCCATTGTTGCTACAAGAGAAAACCAGAAGCACAGAACAGGGGCTATTAGACCATCTTGGCCCAAGTGTAGTGAATCCTATCCCTTATGGGACATGGCAATGGAGCATCGCAATATTAATATTATTTTAACAACAACAACCTATGAAGGAAGCTATAGAAACGATAAATAAAAGCCAGGCCGAACTTTTAAATGCTAATAAAAATATAAACTGGGAAGACTTTTAAAAAACAAGAAATGTGTGACCTGAAGCAGAACATAGTTTGATGCGTTTAGAAGAGCATTCCAAAATGTGAGTCCTACTAGCAAGGATGCTCTGTTCTGTTCACAGTTCACCAGTAAAGTGTAAAGCGGGCTGGATATAAGAATAAGTGGGGAGTGGAGGTTGAAGCTGCGGTGGCTGAGGATTACTCTCTGGGTGATTTGAAGTAGCTCGGCACGGATTTATCTAACTCCAAACAGATTAAGGATGACAACACGAAGTTGTTCCTCTGCCCCTCCTCCTCAGCTAGAACATTACAAAGCCCTGCGGGATCAGAGGAATGGGCTATCCAGTCCAGCACTCTGTTCACACAGTGAGAAGTCACCTGTCCACAGGGTCCCTCAAGCAGGCTGAGTACAACCGCTCCCTCCTGCCCAATCTCTCCGCCACCAGGTTTATAAAAGTCATACTGCCTTTAACACCAAAGGTAGCATAGAACCACCAAGCCCAGGAAGCATTCATAGCCTCTTCCCCCATGAATTTGTCCAATCCAATGGCAGTTGAATTCCACAGTTTAATTATGTACTGTGTCCTCCTTTTATCCATCCCAAATCGCCCACCAACCAGCTTCATGGATTGATCACAGCTTCTAGATTTATGGGGAAAGAAATGTTCTCCTTTCCACTTTCTCCATACCAGGCAGAATTTTGAACGCCTTTATCATGTCTCGCCTTGCTCACCTTTTTTCAAAGCTAAACAATTGCAGCCATTGCAATCATTTTTCATAAGTGAGTATTTTCAAGGAGGAAGCATGCTAAGAGTAAAAGTCGAACCAAAATATCTGATGAGCACCTTGAGAACACACTGAGAATTGCAACTACTTCCATTGAACCAGATACTGAAGCATTAGTTTCTCAAATACAATGTCAAACATCCCACTAGTTTTGTGTTGCCCTCTTTTCTTTTACTTTTCTAATAAAAATATTAAAAATGAAGTTTTATTACTTAGATATGTTCATTTTCTATATTAGAGATTGCAAACTTGGGACCTGCTTGATGATTTTAAAAGGCTTTCCAAATGGAGTGCCACACAATAAGGTTTTTTTGCTTATCTGTGGTGGTGGATATCACGAATATTATTTTTTTGTTAGTGTTTGTGTATTTAATGTGCAGCTCAAGACAATTCTTCTTCCAAGGTGGCCCAGAGAAGCCAAAAGGTTATACATCCTGCTCTGTCCTTTTTTGGGTGCAGTGACCAGTACTGTACATGATATTCTAAGCTTGGTCACACCACGGATTTGTATAAAGGAGCAAGATCTTGGTAGTTTTATTTTCAGTCCCTTTCCTAATTTTATTTAACATGGAGTTTGCTTTTTTCACAGCAGCTGTGCACTGGGTCAATATTTTCAACAAGCTGTCAACCATTGTTGAATGAAGAAAACAAGGGCAAGTGTTACCAGGAGTAGATTTTTGTGTGAAAGCACTGAGCTCAGTTCAGTTTTGGCATTCAAAACAAATTATGAAGCTGAGAATGTGATTCTAAGGGCTAAAATACACGCTAAACTAAATATATCATGTGCAGCTGTTCTTCACCATTTTGTTTATTTTAGCAGAAGCACATAGAGACAAAATCTGGCCAAGATGAACATGTCCCAGTAGGGGAGGTTTAAATCTTCCCACCCAGACACCTTGTCCCAAAATTTCCTCCCCCAGCACACCCACATAGAGGACTTTAGTACCACTTGTGGATGTTACTGATGTTGGTTGTTTTTCATTCTCTTGGGGGATTTTCATAGATTCGTAGAATAGTAGGGGCCAAGAAGGCCATCGGGTCCACCCCGCTGCTAGTGTGGGATGCCAAGTCACACCATCCCACTCAGATGACTGCTCAGTTTCTCCTTGAGTGTCTCTAGTGTGGGAGAGCCCATGACCTTTCCTGGCAACTGGTTCCACTGTTGCATTGCTCTGACAGTTGGGAAGTTTTTCCTGGTGTCTAGCCTGAATATGATGTTCTGCAGTTGCAGCCTGTTGTTCTGTGTCCTACACTCAGGGATGAGTGAGAGAAGGTCTTTTCCTTCCTCTCTGTAACAGCCTTTGAGGTACTTGTAGGGTGCTATCATATCCCTTTACCAGTGCTTTTTTTGTCATAGAACGCACAGGAACGGAGTTCCAGCACCTTTTTTCAACAGATTTTCCAAGTTTTAAAAGTAACTTTTGAAAATTTGATGTTTGGTCCACATGGATTTGAATCACCCTGTCGAGCATAGCAGGTCGGCAGCAAAATCATTAAAACGGTGCATGCGGGCTGCTTGTGTGTCGAATCCGATGCATGTGTACTTTGTCCGCACTGGTTGTGATGGTGCTGCTCGGCTTGTGGCGCTGCTTGGCTTGGGATTGGTCATGTGGTTGCGCGCTGAGTGCTTACTGTGGGTGGCGACCATTATGTTTCATTACACAACTGATGTGCGTGGGTGTGTGTACAGTGATTGACTATGTGTGAAAGGTAAATAATTTCATGAGTTCTGGCACCTTTTTCTTACAAAAAAAGCACTGTCCTTCACAATCTTTTCTTCTCGAGGCTAAATTTTCTCTTCTCAAAGCGAGATTTGTAGAAGGTGGGATTAATTTATGGGTGGAGGGCAAAGTGGCTGGGTGGGAAGTTTAACCTCTCCTGCCTGTGCATGGCAATGCCAATTTAGATTTGGGGCTCACATCTTTACAAAAAAATAAGGTAGCGGGCATCATGAAGCATGTTACATATTAATGAAGCATATAGTTAATTTGTTTATTTTGCAACAAGTTTCAGGTGGTAGATCTCAGGGCTGTAATAACAGCAACAGTCCAACAAAGCAGATCCCATCAGTTGGCCACCCTCTCCTAATGCATGCTAGACCCAGACTATATAGCTCTGTTCACCTACTTTTCAGGGCTAGGCACCCTCTGGAGGTCTAGGGGCCATTTTTGCCATCCTACAACCATGAATTCTAGGAAAGTTTTTAAAAATCAAACATGTACAAATGGTGCTCTTCCACAGTTAGATATGCCATTCTTGTCTGAATTCGGGGGTGATGGGACCAAAGTGGGGTCAGCATGTGGCCTTTGGCCGGCATATTGGCCACCCGTTTTATTTAGTTCTGCCTCTTGCCCAGCTGGTGTGTGTAAAAAGTGGGGCAGTGGGATAGAAGAGAGAAAGAAATGAGTTTTCAGTCCTTTATCCCCTTTCATAATATAAAAACAGAGACAATTTTATAATTTCCTGCAGGATGGCAAAGAAACCACATGGGAAGTACCTCCAGGTAGAGTTCATTTCCACTTAACATTTTCTTCAACAAAAGGGACATTTTAATTTCCAGCCATCCAGCTTGGCTTGGACATTTCTTTTACAGTGCAGGCATTAACATAAATCTTGCCAAACACATTCAAATTATCCTTACTTTACAGGAAAGCAAAGTTTAAGTGTGGAAGGAATAGCACAAACTATAGTAAAACTACTTAGATACTGTATTATAACAGAGTCATTCTTTTGGGGGGTACAGTTGTGTGTGTGTGTGTGTGTGTGTGTGTGTTTTAATATTTTAGGAAACAAAAAACCTGTAACCTTTTAATAAAGTGTATCTCTTCTCTCTCTCTCTCTCTCTCTCTCTCTCTCTCTCTCTCTCACTCTCTCTCTCTGCTAATCAAATCCCAAACTACACTGTAGTAAACATAATACCTCTTTTGATTGGTATCTACAAGAAAACACAGGAGTGCTTCCATGTAAGTTGCTATTGGAACATGATGTGACATTGCAACATTAGACCTAGTTCTGATATTCCTAGAACCAATCCCAAGGGAACTCCTGAAGCAGGGCTTTTGTTGAGTGCATTAAACCACCAGAACTTTTTCTGTTTCCTTCTATATATTTGACACAAAAGTTGCTGTTATTTCCAGATAGCTTTCAGTGCAGCTCATGAGACAAATAGAATGGTCTCAGAGAGAAGAGCCACAATCGTGCTATGGAAAGCAAATCCTATGATGAAAGGTTGAAGGGACCAGATATGTTCAGGCATGAGAAGACCAGATGGGTAGAGGTATAGTAGCACTCATCAAATACCTGACACGCATCACATAGCAGAGGGAAAAGACTTATTTCTCTGCTTCATCCAAGGGCAGGACTAGATCTAATTGGTTTAAGTAATTTATGGAAGGGTGGATTTGTGTTGAACTTCAGGAGAAACTTCTGGATGGAAAGAACAGTTTAGTGATGGAGCCCATTACCTAGAGGAGAAGTGAGCTCTGCTTGACTGGGGGTCTTCATGCAGGGACTGGGCAACTAGCTGTTAGGGCTGCCTGAGCAGCCTGCATTGGACTAGGCAGCAGGGAAGACTTCATTTGACTCGATCATGATTAGTTCATTTCTCACTGATCTCTGCATAGATTTGTGTATGTTACAAAAATTAATTCCACCCAATGTACAAGTGCCAATTAAAACAGAATAAAGTTACAATAAAATCCATGGAATTAATAATTCAGTAACATCTCGTATGGCTGCATGTAACCCTTCAAACTCAGGAGATTATGGAACTCCTACTGGGGATGGAAAGACCACAGAGACACCCCGGCTCAAAATACTCTTCCACCCCATAAACCTTAGATGGCAAGTTTCAGCCATCTACCTGTTCTGCCCCCGCTTGTGAGAAGCAGAGAATGAGCCCCCTCTTGGATACGTCATATTTTCTTCCCCACCTCCAGAGCACTGACTCAACCCTGGCTCCAAGACTGATTTTCCATTTCCAGTGCTGAAGCTGGCTTGGAAAGAACTGTGCCAAATACGGCAGCAGAAGAAGGGTGCTTTTAAGTTGAAGTTCCAGGTCTGACCTCAAACCATGTTTCCAAGGTCGAAAGCACAATCCTATGCATGTTTAGTCCAAAAAAGTCATATACCTCCCAGCATGCCCCTGCCAGATTTACAATGCATGGGAACTGTATGGACTTGTGTACAGCAAAGGTTTATGTGACTTGCCATCAGCTCTTTCTGTTTCATGAAACTTCAACAGACCAACAGAGCAACTTAACTGTAAAAAGAAAGTTATGAAATAAATAGGGAGAGTATTCTTTGTTCCCTCTCTGTCACTAGTGCATTACAAAATCAATTTGTACATTATAAACATTTTACATAAATAGAAAATAGGAAAAGATAGTCTCAAAAATTTAACCATGCCGTAAGATCTAACATGTTGCATTTAAAGGACGTTTTAATCCAGAGTGGTTGAGACAGCAATTAATCATGATTTCCTCTTTTCCTGCTAGACGTATTACAGGATTACTGTGCTTCAGAGACTTTAGAGCCATTTCTGTAACACCACATTATCCCTTCTAAGCTCTGAAGTGAGTTTTTGTACTAGTCCTTAGCTGCAGATTAGTAAAAGTCCACAGAATTAAATTTGTAGACAAGTTGCACCTGGCAGGTCAGCCTGTGCTCCCATTCTACTTTTTAATTGTGCCAAGATCATAGGAAAGAGCTTGGTTCACCTCACCATTTTCCTCTCACTGCACCTCTAAATACATCAGTACTCCTAGACTCAGCTCAGCTAATTCAAGGTGGTGTCAATGTTGTATGCCTATTAGTTCACTGCTCACAGCTCCAGAAGTCTCTCGTAATGAAACTTCTTTCTGTGTGCATTAATCATGCGCAGAATGGCCATGTGGTTAAAGGGAAATGAGGCCGCACTTCGTGGTTCCACCTCTCAGTGTTGTACATCAGCCCATGCTCTGCTCATGACTGCCAGGCATTGACCACGGATGTCTGCAAGGGGCACTAAGCATCCTGCCTGATCAGAATCACAGCAGCTTCCTAGTTCAGACTTCAGGTGGTGGATACAGCCCTGCCTTCTTTGACCTAAGTTGAGACATTTTATGAGCTAAATGCATGAAAGTCTCTCTACCACAGATTTTCATTTCTTCATCACTGCAAGCTGTGATCCTCTCTGGAGTCTTACATAACCACAAAGGATGTGCTTTTTTATTGTTTCTTGATTAAAACAGGGGGTAAGTTCTCATATTATGGATTGCTTTGACAAACTAGCATGCCCCAATCACTATATAGAGCATATAGTGCCAATGTTAACCTTTCCTCTGCTCTCCTTGGATTGACAGGGAAACTATCTCTTTTTTCCCAAAAAATAAAGAACTTGGAAAGAATTCAATTCAATCTGAGGCTTGGAGAATGATGGATGGATAGCTAGGTAGATAGAGAATGATTATCCTACCTTTGTAAGATGCACAGGTCTCTCAAGTGGTTTACAAGAAATAAGACCATGATTCCATGACAAAATTCCAATATTGAAACAAATATCAAATCAAAAATACTTTGTTGACTTGCTTGGTCAAAAAGGCTCATGTTCAGTAATCAAGGTCATGTGCAATAAAGCATCATCTGGTCTGGGAGAGCAAAGCCACAACAAAGTAAGGAACTGTCTGGAAGAAGTGAGAATTTTGCTTCATTGCACTTTTATAAGAATTTACCAATGTTTGCAAATGTTCAGGATGGAAAGAAATTGAGGGGTTTGTTTGTCTAAAAATGGATGTGTAAGAAACCAAAATGGACAGATTTACTTTAGTAGGCCTAGAATGTCAAGTGGTTTGGGTCTGAATGCCCATGTGCCAAACACTGCCCATGGCTGCAGTACTGAACTGTGGTTGCTATCTTTCTTTCTGACAGCCCCTTCCTCTTTAGCAGCTGCATGGCAGGCAACTGTAACATCTTTCTCTCCTTGAACCGGTTGAATGTGTCTGAACAAATGGATGAAATATTCATTTTGGTTCAGTATGGATAAGAATTTACAAAATGCCTTCATGATTGAGATGAAAACACACAAGATTTAAGAAGCTGAATCTATTTATTGTAATCTTGTCATTTCCATTACATTACCATTATAATTATAATTATCATTATTAATTATTATTATCATTGCATTTCTGTTGCTCTGTTACTTTGTTCCATGAAAGAAAAGGAGGCAATGGCAAGTCAAGTAAACTTTTTCTGTACACAAGTTCTCCATTTGATTTAAATCTGGATTTGAATCTGATCTGGAGAAGAATTTGGTAATTTGTAAAACTTGCATCTCTTTTAAAGGACATTTTACAAGTCCCTAAAGTTATTGCCAGAGACTGGCTCACAATAACTTTACCAGTATCTCTTTTAAGGCTTCTAGAATTAAAGGCCCCAGTAGGCCTATTTATGGTCCTGAGCATCCAGTGAGTCAGATAATACTGTGGTCCAGCCATTCTGACAACATTTATGAGCTTAGCACTGTGAATTTATCTTCCTTCCTCTGACCTGCTTTTCACCTTCTTAAAACTGCATCTTACATTCTAATGTTCTGATTTCTAATTGCTCCTATCATTATATCAGCAGGCTTTCTGTAAGTTCATATGAAGATCTTCCACTAGTAGAATATTCAGAATATTTGTGACAGATAATGTCACAGATTTATCCTTCATGTCAAATTTATCATGTCAAACAAAGAGAAATAGTGCATACAAACTGGATCAAACAGCAGCATGGCATCTCAAAATACCGAGGGAAATATCAAGATTACATTGATGTTTATTTGCAGCAAGAACATAAATGCAGAAATCAAATTTCTCTGTGTGTGCAAGCGACTATCAATATAAGATGCGTATGTGCTTGGAAATCCTAACTGACCCTGGCATCCACTTATATACTTATCTAGAGACACACGTGTATCTGCCTCAGTCATCCACACCTTAAGCAGCCAAGATATTTGCTAGGTAAAGTTTGGAGTCACTACTGTCATGTAGAATAAATAGCTTCCAAAAATGAGCTCTAAAAGATGTTCTCATGGTGTTATTTGCCCTCTGCAAAGCTCTGAGAATTTAATAAAGGAAATGCCTAAGCCTTGAACAACATGCCCATAAAGTGGTTGACTTCAATTATCTGTGGGACTCCAGGTAGGCAGTGCAGAAGCCAAACATGAATAAAAGGCCATATAAATTAGGCTTCACATGAAGGCCTCAAATGTACCACAGCTTTAGTAAAGTCTGGCACTTTAATATCATGTCAAAAGGAGTCAAAAAGAATCAAATGCAGGAAATGCAGTGAGATAATCCAACCAATTTAGGATGTCATGTCTACAAATGCTTCTTGCCAGCAGCCTGCTATACTTTCACTAAGGGTGGCATATATGAAAGTAAGAAGTACCTTTCCAGATAAATGTATGTAAAATGAATGTGTCCCATTCCTTGGCCAGGAAGATAATGTGAAACCAGAGTTTCATCTGCTTTCTAAGTGCCATGAACAATATGGACCTACGTGCATCTACTTATCAGCTGATTTAGTACAGAAGGACTTACTCCCAAGTAAGTCTATGTACGACTGCAGCCTAATAATAGCTTAACACAGATCCACATATATTGTGGCAGTTTTTTGCCAACTGGCTCAGGCTACATGGATAACAGATAAGAATCTTATCTAGCTATGTGATAGTTATAGCATTATGGCAGGTCCAAAGAGTCCATGAAACATTGTTCATTCTAAGGAATCAGGCATCCTGGGACAATTAAGTTCCCAATGCGTCTGGCTTCTGCAATAGTAGTGTTTGCGCCAAAAAGGAAAGCGAGACAGAGAGGCCTCGGGGATATCTCCAGTAAGATCACTCCACCCCATCGCTTTTGTTGCCACCCCCAGGAAGGGAAGGGTGATGGCCCCATTTGCTTTACCAGTCATATTACTGGATGCACAGTGCTATCCAAACTTGTGACAGGGATTATAATAATCAACCTATTAATTTGTGATGGGAGGGATAGCTTGGTCTGGTAAGCCCAATTCTGGATTCAGCTGAATAACACTGACAGTTGCCTGGACAGATGATGTATTATGGAGCTCAATATGTTTATAAAATAAAAGCCCTGATACTAGACAGACTTGTACCTGCTTTATTTAGAATGTGTGTGTGTGAACATTATATAACTTATTTGTAACCATCCCTCAAGTTACATTTTGGCAGTACTGCTTCGTTTTGAATCTCCTGTCTCTCCTGATGTAATTTAATCAAAAAGAACCTGAAGATGCTTGTCATAAATGCCCCAAGGTCCTTGTTTCAATATTACATTTTACTGCAAGGAATTCTTACCCATGGAATCTTTCCCTGTGCTTTTCACAAATATGATTTTACAGGCAGTAGTGTAGCAAGGTCATTTTAGATCCCAGATATGCTAGTTTTGGGGGGAATCCCTTTAGATAGCTTTATGTATTACTTCAAGTGTTCAAGAAGAACATAATAGATACTTCTTCCTCCCTCCCCAACCAATCATTCCATGCTTTACTTCCTCATTTCTGTTACATTCAAATAACAATGGGAGGAATGGAAGGTTGAAGCAAATGGAGCAGTGTTAATTCTTCCCTTCCCAGGTGTTATCTTCTTGAACTGCCTGGCAATGAAGCTGAGGAATAAAAGCTTTCCACCAACACCAACGTTCAAGGATGCTTGAGCATAGACAAAGGGCCTAGGAAATAGATCTGGGTATTGCTGGGCCAACCCCAGCAGTATTCCTGCTGGAAACTGTGCTAATGTGCTTACAGTGGTAAAATAGGAGATGTGGACTACTTGTAAAGGGGAATTAGTGGAGGGGCTTTAGTGGGACATGCTTCCCTGCCTCCTGCTTCTTTCTTGAAAGGCCCCCCACCCCACCCCAGAAGAGTCCTGCTCTGGTTTTCGGATCCAAATGAGAACAACAAAAATGTGGAGGAAGGGATGTTTGAAGAGGAAAACCAGCTATCAAAGCGGGAGTTAAGAATTCCTTCCCCCTGCCAATTCTCCTTTGCAAATGTGCCACCTCCTCATTCCTATTAATCCCAACAACTTCTAAGTTAGGGCCAAACATTTGTCAGGATAGCATAGATGCTTAGATAATCCAATTGATACTGAGATAAAATTCAGTAAGTGTAAGTCCAAAATGTTTCATGGGGGAAAGTAATATCAGATCTGTAAGTGTAAGGTGATAAGTGGCTAAATGTTACAGAAAGGGAGGCGCAGGAAAAGAGTCAGTCACTCTTAGATGGAGCTCTCTAGCTTCACCTTGCTGCTTGCTCCAGCAGCATGTTGGGTAGTTTGATCGAACTACCAGAGGAGACATCGGTGGTGGGAGTCAAGAGAGATCATTTTGGACTCACTCGGAAAAAACCAGCCCCAAGCGAGCAAGCTGCTGCATTGCCCACCCACCGCTGCGTCGTGGTGCCCGCCCTCCCCGGCCTTGCCTTGCCTCCCCGCGCCAGCCTGCATGCCCTGCGGGCTCCACCTTTCCGGCCCGCCCCCAGCACTGGCACCTTTCAACTGGCCCCTTTGTGGAAAAAGTTTGAGGAGCCCTGTTCTAATCTATCAAGTAGAAATTGATTGACACCAATTGGTATCATCAGCATCATCCACAATAACAACCATGGTTCTGTGAAGCTCACAAATCTATTAATTTCATGGAAGGCTTTCTGGGCCACCATATAAATAGATCAACACTGAACATTCACCTCAGTCTCTAAGTAAATTCCCTACTCATTGTGACAAGAATATATAAGCTGGCTGGAAAGGTACTATTTAATATAATTGCTTTGCTTTAATGACACATACACTGAAAGGTCAGTGTTCATACTCATTATTAGCACAATACCTTTACTAGGCCTACTCAAAGGTCGCAAAGCAGTGTGCAAACTTTTGAGATCTTCGGATCTCTTCATCAGCCAAGTATTCACAAAAAGCAGATGGGGAAGAGACAAAGTGAATGGAGACCAACTTGATAGGAAGTCATGGTCTGCATAATCAGAGACAGAGGATGAGAGGAGGTTGCAGAAATTCACACTAGATTTTACTGGATGCTGTGATAGTACTAATTTGCATTTAGGACTGTCTGTAGGACTGCTAGAATGAAAAAAGCGTTGATTCCCCCATTTCTGAACATTTAAAATCAAATTATTATGCAAAATTGTCTCTATTCTTAAGAAAAATGAAAAAATAATGGGGATGCAAAAGTAAAGAGAAACTTGACAGTTTTCATTTTAACAGAAATTAAATAATAAATATGGACATGATTTTAGATGGTGCACTGGGTAAAAAAAAAAGGATAATGGAAGTTAAATTTGGTTTCTTTACCTAGTAGCCAGAGGGGATGTACCCTCAAAGAATAAACTCCCAGTTCTGATAGAATAAAATTCTCTTTATCCAAAGTAGAATCAGTGAAATTTACTACATTTTTTAACTGTTAACTTTCTTCATGCTTAAAGTAGACCAACGGAACATGTCCCCCTGGTTCCTGGACATTCAATCCAGTGTCACTTTCCCTTTCTACACTGCTCTTAATTTATTACCTTCTTTACTTCAACTGATTTTTTCCTGAATTCTTCACTTCTTCAAGTGCAGAGGTTTTTGGTTTATCAACACTCTTATTATAACTGCAGTTGCCATGTTAACTGGGTGAATAATTGTTTAAAGGTTGCCCTTAGTTCACAGCAACATTATTAAACAAATGATATTTCCATTTCCAAAACCTGCTAACAAATAGTGACCAACTCTGTTATTTGATTAACAATTCTAAATTACTGTTCTCTGCACCTGAACCAATTAAATCTAGGCTTGTCTGGAGGAAAAGCTATATTTAAAAGTTGAAAAGGCAGGAGACTAATATCATAGCTATGTGGGGGGGAAACCCTAGTATTTTCTAGTGTTGTTGCAACAGAATCGTGGGATATAAATATTCCAAATAAATAAACAAAACCAGGACATCAAAGCACTAAATTTCATAAACCTTGAAAATGTATTTAGCTTGTGTTCCTACACATACTTACCTGGGACTGAGGCTCAATTAACTCAGTGGAACTGCTGAGTAGGCATATAGGCACAAGATTGTGTCCAAAGGTATCCCTGGAAACAGCTCTAAATACACTAATGATTCATTGCATACCAACCTAATGAATAGCATAATCTCTCATAATGTTTGGCATCATGTGACAACTACAACTTGATTGTACCATCTGTGAATCAAGAGCAAATGGTGAGAGAATACAGAGAAAAATCTTGATCAGACCCTATTTAACTATCTATCTATCTATTTATTTGAAACCTATGCTGCTTTATGGACTGCAGGTGGCGCAGTGGTTTAAACTGCTGGGCTGCTGGGCTGGTTGATCGAAAGGTCACCGGTATGAATCTGCAAAATGGGGTGAGTTCCCGTTGCTCCGTCCCAGCTCCTGCCAACCTTGCAGTTCGAAAGCATGCAAATGCAAGTAGATAAAAAGGTACCACTTTGGTGGGCAGGTAACAGCGTTTCGTGCACTTCGGTGTTTAGTCATGCTGGGCACATAACCACGGAGACTGTCTGTGGACAAACGCTGGCTCCCTGGGCTAGGAAACAGAGATGAGCACCACCCCCTAGAGTCAGGCATGACTGGACTTAATGTCAAGGGGAAACCTTTACCTTTACCTTTTATTCTGCTTTATATTCCAGTATGGAGATTCTGGAACAATGAATGGTAAATGACAAAATAGATTTTCTGTCTGTCTGTCTGTCTGTCTGTCTGTCTATAGTGTTAGAAACAAAATCAGTACAACTAATGCTTCCGGAAATAAAGGTATTTTCAGGAGGTGCCAAAAACAATAGAATCCTGATACAGGCATTCCAGAGAATTGGAGCCACTGCACTGATGGCTCTTCTCTGGCTGATCTCCACTCCTCCAGTTGAGTGATAGGACCTTGTGGAGGAGCAGGATGTGCCATCCAATGACATGAGTGACTATCCAGGGTGGTAAAGGAAAGAGCACTCTCCAGTTATTAGACAACTGCCGCAGGTAGCAGCTGCTGCAAGAAGTTGGAGGAGAAAGGTGTGTCTATTATGTGCCCTGCCCTGTGCTTCCTAAGGGAGCCTGCTGCCTTCAGGTACACTGGAGCACATTGTTCCATTGTTGATCATAAATAAAGATTCAGTGGGAGGGTTTAGACAACACTGCAAGCCATGGTGGTTTTTTACCATTGTTGTCTGAACCCAGATGTGGTGTTTCACCATGGGAAATTTAGTCTTTAGAAACCACAATAAGAAGCAATATACCACCATGTCTAGCTGTATTTTCTGAACCCAGGAATGTGGTTTTCATTGTCCTGGTATGCAATTAACACAGAGTCCCCTAGAAAGGGAGGCAAATTGCAGGATCCACTCCAGCCATCTAGTCTCTATGTGCAGAGCAATGAGGAAGAGCCAGCAATACAGGCAAGGTGTGAGGTACTTGGGATTGAATTTCAGGATTAGTGGCTGATGGGATACATGCCAACAAGGAGAGGACTGAGTAGAAAGGATGGAAACCATGATAGCAGAGAATTCACTTGATCATCTGTTGAGTCAATCATGATATAGACACCCGTGAACTACCTCTGTAACTACACATTGTGTAGTTATGGTATTGTGTGAACCCAGCCAACTCCTAGTCTAGCAAGTTCTACACATGGAAAGAGACAAGTACCATCTTCTTCAACCAGAAAGCAAAATTTCTTGGACTGGCTTGCTTCTTTGCGACTTTTTCATATTTGAACTGATAGTATACATTTTATCAGGGAAAGTTTTTAGCAGTGTGAAGAAACTACAAAATGTTCTGGAAAAATGTAAATATGTGTATCATTATGAATATCCTTATTGGACAAAACACAACAAGTTGCACAGATGGCACAAATATTTTTGTGCCAAGCTATTTTACTGAACACATCTTTCACTCCTCTTAGCTGTAGTATTTGCCATTAAAATGTTACTCTACGTTAAGTTTATCTCCAAAGCATGCAGCAATGTCCCATGGGACAAAATCAAGGTTAGCACATCTGTTACAGAGTAAGTGGCTCAATGCTAACGGTATGAGTCCTTGACCAAGTGTAGGAGATTTCTGGAAATCATACTTTTAGAAGAAGGAAAAAAATCAATAACTTTCTTAAAGAGTATATAACAAGGGACACAGCAAGTTTGAAAGAAAATTAAACCCATGTATCACTTGAACTACTTTGGCAATCTTGAAGGAACTTTTTATGTCCAAGTGTCCTTTCCCCAAAATGATGCTGGAATTTGAATAGCAGAAGGAAGGGGAATGAAACACATTGTCATCATGAACTTATTTTATGAGCTTTTGGGATATACACTGGAATTTGTGTCAGCAAATCTCAACAAAAACTGATCCAGTGTTATTTTTCTGTTCAACACTATTTCAAAGGGTTTTACAGTCACACAATTTTATAACCCATCTGGTAATGCTTGTTGGCTTTTATGCGGCTTTATTTGTAGAATAAATTTCCCCAGTTTAGCACCATGTATGATTTGCTTTGACACTTATTTGTCATTAGAAAAAGGCAAGTGACCAGGGAGAGCTTTTCCCATTAACTTAGCACTTTAAGTAGTTATCCAATTTTTGTTAAGCGCATTCTGGTATGTCAATCAGTAGCCATCAGAAAGTGGTCTATGCCATAACTTGCTCTTGAAAGGAAATCTAAGCATTGTTCCTCCCACCCAAAAAAAAAAAAAAAAAAAAAAAAAAAAAAAGAATAAAATTTTCTCCCCCCCCCCAAAAAAAAAAAAAAAAAAATGCAGGTTAGATTGGGTAATCTCACCTCCACCCCTTCAAAGGTATAGAACTGTGTGAGCATCATGTATGTGAACTTCACCACCCCCCACTGCCCACTAATACAGTTTAAAACAAACATATAAATTAAAAATAGCATTCTATACCAGCTAGAGAACAAAATTCACCTGCAGACTAGCTCAGTCTGTTCATTTTAATAGCACTGGGTGCTATGGAACAATTTGCCCCCAAACTTCAGTGGCAAGCTGATTTTTTTAAAACTCCCTTCCCAGTGTAGGCCATGGGGTGATTCTGAGGGGCAAAACAGGTGGCTTGATGTCTCCAGATGTCCTACAGTTTACTGCGAGAGAGTGAAGATGTACATATTTATCATGGCACCTCACCTCTTTTCCTGTGCAGTCTGGAGGCAAGCAGGACAATTTGCCATGGAGCTAAGCAGGAACCTGGAGGGTTTCCTTTCTTGTCAAAAAATGGAACATGTGTGGCCTACTCATCACCAAAATTTGAGCATAGCAGTAATCTAGCCTGGACAAGGTTACTGAGCTGACTTGTCCCTACTTGGCAATCGGCGGGCATAATCAAGTGGTGGGGGAGCATTAAATAATAAGAGGTACATTTCTTTGTTTGTGTTATTGTCTTTTTATTTACCCCAAACTTTTCAATATCCAGAGTTCTTTGGTTGATATACAGGTAAATTCAAAACATTACCTACAAATAATAAACAATACTGAGAACAATGCATAATAAAACCAAGACCAGTAACAAGGAGTGAGAACAATGCAGCATACACAAAACCCAACTAAAAGCAGCATCAAAAGTGTGGTGTTCTAAAGGCACATAAGCACTGTAATAATGTAAGTTATAATTTTTAGATTTTCCAAACAAAAAATCTTAAAATGCCTGGCAAAACAGCAACAGCTTCACCAGACAACAAGACCTTGATGTAGTTGAAAGGTAAGTCTCTCTGAGGAAGGAATTTTACAGTCAGAGGGCCAGCACTGAAAAGGCCTTCTCACTTCTTTATCTCCCTTGGTGGGTATTCCTGGAAGAGGAGCTCAGACAATGACCTCGTGAGCACTGATGAATGGCAGTATGCCTGACCTTACTTATGAGTTTGAGAAGGTTGGAATAAGGAGCCCCATGGGTCTGTCAGCTTCAGGAATCCCCAAGGCTTGGGACAGCAGGTGTTGTGACATCTTCCCTGGCATGCAACTAGAGTGTGTTAAGAAATATGCCGCATGTTACTGTTCTGAAGACTGAGCCAGAATGAGGTTGTTTGAACAAGGAAGAGATTTGGCGATAGTCCCCCAAAACTCATCCAAGTGCTACTTAGACTTCTAAGTAGATTGCTTTTAAATAAAGTTGGGCCGTTGGGTAATCAAATTATTGTGATTCATTCCTTTATTCTGGGTTAAAAGGGACAATAGTACATTCATTCTAACTATCTCAGGATATTCAAAGGCTGCTTTACACATCACAACCCTATGTGGTTTCCATGGTGAGGAGCTTTTTTTTTCAGATGTGCCTGACAATTAAGTAGCTTCTATGCTAGCATGGTTCCCCCCTCATCACTCAATTGACCCATGTTTGGTCCATTTCCCATCAGCCACTGTGCCTGAAATTCAGTCCCACACTGATGGATGGAGTATATCCACTCTTTCTCAGACACTCTGTGGTAGCTGCAGACCAGGACCATCAAAGTCATAATGCCTGGTTCAGATGACCAGATAAACCATGGTGAAGCATGGAAACCAAAGAACAGACTGTTGCCTCTTATTGTGGTTTCTAAAGACTAAAAGGTTAGGATGACACAACAGACCATCCTGAATAAGAAATCACAGTGGCTTGTCATGCCATGCAAACCCACTCAGAAAGTCCAGTTATGACTGGGAAGAAAGATTCGAGTCCCCATTTGCCTATGAAACTTGAACCAGCAGCTTGCGGTAAATCACAGGGTTGTTGTGAGAATAAAATAGTGGGAGCAGGACGGAAATCATCCCTCCTGCCTTCAACTCATTAAGTGAGATATAAAAGTAATAAACAAACAAACAAAATTATTTGCGCCAGCAATTCTGCTTACAACTTTGAGAAAAGTTGGGAAGTTGCATCGCCATTAAATGTCATATTAAGCCTTTGTTCGTAAGTGAAATAAATCTTAGATTCAAAGCATATAATAGAAATTAATTAAACATGAAAGTATAACTTAGGAACAAATGTAATTAACTCAGTTTTTAGTACAATATTAAATCCTATCTCTGGAAATAGACATGCTAAAGGGATTTAGACTTAAAATACTTCAATAGCTATATAATATTGTAGAAGATCAATATATTGATATTTACCAAAGTTTGGTTTAGCCAGAGTTAGATCCCCTTTTAAATGAAAAGGCTTAAGCATCAAATAAAAACAGGCTAATTAAAAAGAGGTACTGACTCTGAGGACACGAAATATAGAAAAGAGGAACGTAGCAAGATTTTAGCAAGGATGTTTCATCTTCTGCTTAAGCCTGGAGAAGTAAGCATAGGCAGAGAATTCTCCTGGTGTGTAAGCACTGTATGTTTTTCTGTGAACAAAGTAGAAGAAAGTAACAAAAGTAAAGGGGAGCAATGAATAACTATATGGGATTTTATACTTAATCAGAATAGTCATTCAGAGTATAATAAGCAAACATATCACGTATTATGTTCAATGGTAAAACTATAATCCAGAAGGGGAGACATTGGGCATGATTATTCCCAGCAGGAAGTAACCTCTGCAGACAAAAAGCTGGACTAGGAATGTACCGTATTTTTCCGTCTAGAAGATGCCCCCATGGATAGGACTCCCCCCACTTTTCCTACCCATTTCCAGGGAGCAAGCCGCTGCCGCACATGGGTGCCTCCTCGCCACCCCCCGCGCTCGCCCCCCCACCCGCGCACACCAGTCTCCCCCCCCCAGCATTCCCGCAGCCCCCCCATGTATAAGACACATCTCCATTTTTAAGTAAATGTTTTAAAGAAAAAGTAGTGTCTTATACACGGAAACATATGGTATGCATTAGGCTTTGCCTTGTTTCCATTTCCTATTTTACACTTCATCAGCAAGGACCAGGATATCATTTTTGATCATTCCCTTAAGTATATTTGCTTTAAATCAATAACTGTTTTAAAATATAATAGTTGAGCATCTATTGATAAACTAATGGGGTTGTTAGTGCTCCCAACATTAAAACAACTGCAACTAAGACAAATACAGACTGAAAGCAAGACCCTGTCTAGGAAGTGGTGGAGGGGTCTACTTAATTTGATTTGCTATCCTAATTTCCCCCCTTCCACTGTCTTAAGAAAAGAAACTATTAGCTGACACCACATTTAAAATGCTATAACAAATTTCCTTTAAACCATTGATATCAGCAATGGAAAACCCATAACCATTGGAATTCTCTAATATTCTATATGTTGATATTTCTAAGAGCATGGATTGGCAGAGGAAAATCTTAGTGTCAGTTGCTCCTATATCAAGTTTTAATGGTCTTTATAGTTGTTAACATTTTCTAGTATGGAATACCAGAATCGTGTATAAAAAAAACCCTAGATGGTTAAAAAAAAAAAAAAAAGATGGCACTCAGCAATGTTCATCATGACTCATCATAACAACAGGGGCTTAGCAGTCCTGAGATCACTTTTTTCTTTAAAATATGCCCATTTTGTACAGAGGGCTTTCTTGTTTAAACTGGCCTTTGGCCTGACTAATTTTTGATAGTTTAAGTTTTAATTGGCTCCTCTTTTGGTATGGTTTTGACATTTTTATTGCATTGCAATTTTATGTTTTATTGTGCTTAGCTACCTGGAACACTCTACAAGGAAAAATGGATTAGAAACTGTAATATTAACAAAAAGTATAATAATAATGTGTCATTCAGGTATTTTTTCTGAGACTGTTTAAAAGGAAATAACAAGAGTAAGAAAATCATCTGACACCGATTTGAGTTTTGCATCTGCTGTATGTGCAGAAGCCTTCACATAATTCTTGCCAGAACAATCTTGTTCAGTTTGTTCATAAACTAAAACAAATGTGTGTCTTCATTTTGCTTGGACTGACCAAGCATTTGCTGCCACTTGGGACCCTATACATCACATCTGCACATCATCTTCCACTAAAATTATCCCTTGACACCAACACTGCTTCTCAGAAAGCCTATAGGAATTTCCAGACTGCCTTTGAGATGGAACGTACATTGTACACACATTACAACTGAAGTTGCCAGGATGTTCCCCACAGGAGCTCTAAAACTGCAGGTGGTTGTATTCCTGCCTGATGTGGGGATTTGTGGAGATGTGCTATCATGGGGGTGGGGAGGAGGGATTCTAATATTTGGATTGCCTTAGCAAAGAAAAATTCCACTCAGTAGAAACAGTTGTGTTACACACTGGAAATAACACAAAGTTGTCTGGATTTGCACATATTTTCAACCATAACAGCAAGCTTCCTAGAAATTATGACTGTATGGCCAGTGGTGTTCTGATTATAGCATGATGTTTGATTCAGACCAGCTCTGCCCCAGGACCTGTGAACATAAAACAGAAACAGTCTATTCACACTGCGTTAATGTCACTGGGATGCTCATCTTGGTGAATAGTCTCATCTAACTGGAGCTGGAAATGCACATTTGAGGACATAGCTGGATGCATATCATAGTGAAAGTAGTAGAGGGTTTTGATAGCCATTCAATTTACACTTGTAGTCTAATTTCTTTATAGATGTTCCTGTGGAACAACACCCAGCTGCTTCTGTAAAGGATACAGGAAGGAAAAAGAACCAAAGTTATTGTCTTTAACAGAAAGAACATCTACCTCAGTCACAAAGGCCAAGAATCTTAGCGCAAAACATCATATAAAAAACCCAATCTAGCAGGGTGCCTTCTCTTCTTTGAAGCCTTTTGCAGGGTAGATCAATATGTCATTAAGATCTTCAGTAATTCTCTTTTTCCAGTCCCTCCCTTCACAGGGAGGATCTGTCTGGATTTACTTCAAATAGCAAGGACCAGCTTGATCTCCCCCATTACACTTTAAATAATACAGGGGAGCACTGATGGGTTAACCACAAGACTTGGAAAACTGTTCAGTGAGGCAGCACACAAACTCTTTAGTATTTTCAGTAATCACTGCAAGAGGATATTGAAAAAGAGTAAAGGTTTCCTGAAGTATACTGATAAAGGTACCTGAACATGCAAAACTGTCAATGCCCATTACTAAGAGTAATAACTGTGAGCACATACATTGGGTCTAGAGATCCCAAGTGTTGCCTATTTTGATTGCAAAATATAGAAGAGTCCATTCATAGTGTCTACTGTGTGAGACACCTGCATTCATGTTAGGAGACTGTGGAGCGACAGGATCAGAATGAGCCATGTGGCTATGATGTTTCAGGCTCTCTTCCCCAGCACCAGTGCTGTTTGTTTGTTACATTCCTATACCAGCTAATAGCCAAAGCAGTCTGGTGAGTTCACAGCAATTTAAAAATAATTAAAAAACATGAAATACATTTAAAAATGTAAATGTTTAAAAAGTTGTGCTAAACTGTTGACTCGCAGTGACAATGAACAGTGTGAGGACTAATAAACAGACAAGACTTAGAAGTTCACAAGACAAGACTACCTGGAGGGCATTCAAGCTGTTCTAGATGGGGCTGCACTCTTCCTAAGGGATTAGGCTCATAGTTTGGGGGTGCTCTTCGTGTTGCCTTTGCCACTTGAGGCTCAGGTGCTTTCTATCAGCTTTAGCTGGTGGCCCAGTCATGCCCCTACCTGGGCAAAGAAAGTTTGGTTTCAGTAGTCTATGCTCTGTTAATCTTTAATGTGATGGGGCTGCCCTTGAAGATAGTTCAGAAGCTACAGCTTGTGCAAAATGTGGCGTCCAGATTAGTAACAGCGATAAGATGATCTGACCATACAACACCATTTTGGGCCCTCTTGCATTGGCTGCCTATAAACTTCCAAGCTCAATCTGAGGTTCTAAATTTATAAAGGTCTACACAACTTGGAACCACAGTACCTGATGGGATGCCTCTCCAGATCTAAGCCACCTGGGGCCTTCCTCCAACAGCCAGCCGCAAGGGAGTTCCAAAAAAATGGCAACAAGGAGAGACATCCTTTATGACAGTCACCCAATTATGCAGTGAACTTCCTCCTGCCACCCACCTGCTGCCAACTTCATCGGCTCTTCAGCATCAGTTTAAGACTGCCCTCTATTTTCAGGCACTGAATGGAATTAACTGTGATGTGCCAGCTTTTTTAATTAGGTCTAGTTTTATTGATATTGTTTTAGATGTTTAAACTGTTTTAAATTTTGTATATTGGTATTTTAAACTGTTTTCAATTTGTTTCCTGGGATTTTATACTGTGTTTTATTGTGACTGCATTCTTATTGTATCATTTTTATTGTACTTCAAGAAATGGTTGTGAACCACCCAGATAGCTTTTGAGTATTGTTTGGTGCAGAAACTGAACATATAAATACATAAAATTGTTTTGGGGGATTGCAGCCCCTCCTGAACAGACTGAATATCAGTCCCCACAGCAGATGAACCACCCACTAATAATACTTGTGTCTTGCCTAGACTGAGTCTCAGTTTATTGGTCCTCATGCAGGCATTGATCCAGAAGACCTGCTGCTTCACCAGGACTTGATGAAAAGAGCCAGGTGTCATTTGCATATTGGTGACACCTCAGCCCACACCTCTGGATAATCTCCCCCATGGTTTTATATAGATGTCAAACAGCATGGGTATTAAAAATGAGCCCTGTGGATCCCAATGACATTAATTGCCAGGACACATAGCAATAATCGCTTAGCAACACCTTCTGGAAACAGCCGTACAAACAGGATCAGAACCACTGCAATATAGGGCCACCAACTCCCAACCCTGGCAACCGATTCAGAAGGGATACCATGGTGGTTGTTGTTGTTGTTAGTCGTGAAGACATGTCCAACCCACCGTGACCCCATGGACAACATTCCTGCAGGACTTCCTGTCCTCCACCATCCCCCCGAGTCCACTTAAGCTCACAGCGACTGCCCCAGTGACTCCATCTAGCCACCTCATTCTCTGCCATCCTTTTACCATCAATGTTCCCAGCATTACGCTGTTCTCCAGTGAGTCCTTCCTTCTTATTAGGTGACCAAAGTATTTGAGTTTCATCTTCAGTATCGGGCCTTCTAAAGAGCAGTCAGGGTTGATCTCCTCTAGAACTGACCTGTTTGATCACCTAGCAGTCCAAAGGACTCACAGAAGTCTTCTCCAGCACCACAATTCAAAGGCCTCAATTCTTCGGCGCTCAGCCTTCCTTATGGTCCAACTTTCACAGCCATACATTGCAACTGGAAAAACCATGGCCTTAACTATACGTACTTTTGTTGGCAGGGTGATGTCTCTGCTTTTTAGTATGCTGTTTAGATTTGCCATAGCTTTCCTCCCAAGGAGCAAGCGTCTTTTATTTTCTTGGCTCCAGTCCCCGTCTGTAATGATCTTGGAGCCCAGGAAAATAAAATCTGTCACTACCTCCATTTCTTCTCCTTCTATTTGCCAGGAAGTGATAGGACTGGATCCCATGATCTTAGTTTTCTTAATGTTGAATTTCAAGCCAACTTTTGCACTCTCCTCCTTCACCCGCATCAAGAGGCTCTTTAGTTCCTCTTCACTTTCTGCCATTACAGCGGTATCCTCTGCATATCTGAGGTTGTTGATATTTCTCCCAGCAATCTTAATTCCAACTTGTGATTCATCTAGCCCCGCCTTTCTCATGAGGTGTTCTGCATATAATTTAAATAGGCAGGGTGACAATATACAGCCTTGCCGAACTCCTTTCTCAATTTTGAACTAATCAGTGGTTCCGTGTCTAGTTCTCACTGTTGCTTCTTGATCCGCATATAGGTTTCTCAAGAGACAAATAAGATGGTCTGGTACTCCTATCTTTTTAAGAACTTGCCACAATTTGTTGTGATCCACACAATCAAAGGCTTTAGCATAGTCAATAAAGCAGAAGCAGATGTTTTTCTGGAACTCCCTAGCTTTCTCCATGATCCAGCGTATGTTGGCAATTTGATCTCTAGTTCCTCTCCCTCTTCGAAATCCTGCCTGTACTTCTGGTAGTTCTCGGTCCACATACTGCTGGAGCCTAGCTTGTAGGATTTTGAGCATAACTTTGCTAGCATGTGAAATGAGTGCAATGATGCTGTAGTTTGAACTTTCTTTGGCATTGCCTTCTTTGGACATCTGGTGATGTCCATGTTTAGAGATGGGTTGTTGGAAAAGAGTGCTTGCTATGACCATCATATTCTCTTGACAAAATTCTACCAGCCTGTTCCCTGCTTCATTTTGTACTCCAAGGCCAAACTTGCCTGTTATTCTGGTTATCTTTTGGCTTCCTACTTTAGCATTCCAATCCCCATGATGATAAGATCATTTTTTTGGTGTGAATTCTAGAAGGTTGTAGGTCTTCATAGAACCGGTCAACTTCAGCCTCTTCAGCACCAGTGGTTGGACTACTGTGATGTTGAATGGTTTGCCTTGGATTCGAACTGAGATCATTCTGTCATTTTGGAGATTGTATCCCAGTACTGCTTTTCCTACTCTTTTATTGACTATGAAGGCTACTCCATTTCTTCTGAGGGATTCTTGCCCTCAGTAGTATACTTGATGGTCATCTGAATTAAATTCACCCATTCCTGTCCATTTTAGTTCACTGATTCCTAAGATGTCGATGTTCAGTCTTATCATCTCTTGTTTGACCACATCCAG